>NW_017670372.1:0-58142 GCF_001879085.1 Nicotiana attenuata | reverse complement strand
TTTAGATAGCAGAACAAAATGCCTTCGTCATTCCAATCTTCAAAACATGCCAAGTACAAACAAACACAATTTAACCAAAGAAAATCATACATAGTAACTCTTGACCACATCGGAATTCATGGCCATTTCTACACACTTGCCTTCTATGTCTGATAAATACAAAGCACCATTTGACAACACTCTAGTTACGATGAACGACCCTTGCCAGTTTGGGGCGAACTTGCCTTTGGCCTCAGCCTGATGTGGAAGGATACGTCTCAACACTTGCTGACCCACTTCAAACTTCCGTGGACGCACCTTCTTATTATATGCTCTTGCCATTCTCTGTTGATATAATTGGCCATGACACACTGCTGCCAATCTTTTCTCATCGATCAAACTCAATTGCTCAGGAGGGTTCTGACCCACTCATCATCATCAATTTCGGCTTCAGCGACAATCCGAAGGGATAGGATTTTAACTTTTCAGAATTAGCTTGGCTTTTAAAACTGGGCCGAAGATTCCTCATGCATGTCATGTCATGTCATTGAAACCAGCATAAAAAGAACTGTGTAAGGAAGAAAAGAAAAACAAAAATAAAACTATCAGAAATGATAAAAAAAAAGGAAATTGCATTTCAATGAAATCAAAAGAAAAGGTTTATACATCCAAACGGACGGAACATAGAATCTGAATTACAACCCTGGAATAATCCTGATAAACTGAAAGAAGATCAAAGCAAACAACCAAAACTCCTTCCGGGTAGGGAGAGGAGTAGCTTCCCAATTGTTAATCTTTGCACTTGGCCCAACAAATTGCACATCCGCCTTGCTAGAACCCTCTCTAACTTCCACCATGTTCACATCGTCGAACAACTTCTCGAACCTTTCAATCAACTCTTTATCAAGATCAACCGCAGAACTAGGAACTGTTGTTACTGGGTGCTTCACAGCGCCTGGCTTGACAATGACGGGATCTGTGTGGGCACCCTCCACAATCACGACAGGCTTGTTTGCCACTCCTGGCACAACCACTTTTGCCTTTTCTTGTTTTGTTGCAACCTCACTTGAGGACACTTTCTTGACTACCGCAGATGGTTCACTGTTTGTCCCGCTCAACCTGATCACTGATTTCTCACTTGTTGACTTTTCAACCTGCCTTACCTCACTGGACCGAATCATCATGACGGTCTGTGAAGGCTTCTTAGGCTCCCCTCCCTTATGCACTATCTCGATCATATTTATCTCATAATGGGCCGACAATGGGTTCTGGTTGATATTAGGTGCCTCCGGAGCTTGGACTTCAAACCGATTGGTATCAATAAGCTCTTGAATAGCATTTTTCAAATGCCAGCATTTCTCCGTGTCTTGACCCGGAGCACCAGAACAATATTCGCAACTCACCGAGTGATCAAGATTTCTTGGGGGAGGATTTGGCAGTTTAGGCTCAATTGGATTCAACATACCCAACTGTCTCAACCTGTGGAATAGACTAGTATATGATTCTCCCAATGGAGTAAAAGTCTTCTTCTGTAACCTCTCATTCTTAAGTGCTTGATTGGACCGGAAGACTGGTCTAGGAGGGTTTTGGTAGGCTCGTGGGGGTGGGTAGGCATTCTGTGGAGTTGGGTATGTATTTTGTGGGGCTGGCACACTCCATTGTGCGTGGGCAGGGGGTTAGCTTTATGCTTGGGCGTGATGGACAGAAAAATGGGGATCTGGCGGTGGGTAGTAGTGTTGTGGCGGGCTATATGGAGTGTGGGGGTAAGTTTGGTGGTGGGGTCGAGGCTGGTTATAGTAAGGTGATGGGCCCCTGGATCCGAACCAAGCTCCTGACTCAATTGTCGCAACATCCTCTTTCTTCTTCTTTCCAAGTACATCCCCAGTACCGTTTTGAATGGCCTGGGTGGTTGCCATAATTGCTGAGTAGCTTATGATTTTATCGGACTTGAGTCCCTCTTCTACCATGCCCCCAATTTGTACGACCTCATTAAAGGACTTTCCTACTGCTGACACCAAATGACCGAAATAAGTGGGCTCTAAGGCCTGCAAGAAATAGTGAACCATTTCACTTTCTTTCATCGGAGGGTCAACCCTCGCTACTTGCTCTCTCCAACGGAAGCCATACTCTCTGAAACTCTCGCCGGGCTTTTTCTCAATCTTCGTCAATGACAAACGATCTGGAACAATTTCAAGATTATACTGAAAATGGCAGGCGAATGCTTGGGCTAGATCATCCCACGTGTACCACCTACCGTGATCTTGTCGGGTATACCACTCCAACGCTGACCCGCTCAGACTCTGGCTAAAATACGCCATCAGTAATTCATCTCTCCCGCCTGCTCCTCTCATCTTGCTACAAAAACCTCTCAGGTGTGCCACTGGATCACCATGCCCGTCGTACAAATCAAACTTGGGCATCTTAAACCCTGCTGGTAATTGAACATCTGGGAACAAACATAGATCTTTATAAGCCATGCTTACTTGACTACCCAACCCCTACATGTTCCTGAAAGACTGTTCCAAGCTCTTTACTTTCCTAAACATCTCCTCCTGCTCAGGATTCTTAGGTGGCTTCTCAGTTTCTGACGCAAGATCAAAATGAGGAGTGTAGGAATATGGTTTCGGAGCTTTGAAGGTAGGCTCTGGGGGTAATACTGGTTGTCGTGAATCTGGAACAGAGGCTCACTAGAAGATCGGTGTAATACAGTAGGTGGAGGTGCCACAAAAACAGGAGTAATTGGTGGAGGAGGGTATGGGACTTGTTTGGGTGGTGGAGCTGGTGGTGTTTGGGAAGTGGTGCCATAGCATTGTTGGTAGGGGGGAAAGGCTGGAGACGAGTTCACAGTGGGAGGTTCCGGAGGCTGAGCCAATGGGGGGATAAGCAGGGTAGGCAGGGTAAACCGGTAGTGGGTGCCCTTTTGCCCAGGCCTGGTACATTTCAGCCATTTGCTGCTTTAACTTATACATCTCTTCTTTCATCGCATTAACATCCAATTCTTCCACCTCTTTTTACGGATCGACAATACTTGCCTCCAGTTCTTGGTTGGCCATGTTCAGCTTGTCTTTTGACCGGGTGTTGTAGGAGTGAGTTGCCAGAATGCCAATCAACTAACCACCTGCCTGAACTCAATACATCAACAACAACCTTGTTAGCGATTAGGGCTTTAACAGATTGGTAACCGCACATTTGGGGAATGAATGCACCTAAGCAGTTAACCGTTTCTATTATGCATTTGCTCAGTTGCTTGCGTCATCCCGGCTTTCCTTATTTCCATTTGCAGCTTCTTTTCTCTTTTTTCCTTCATCTTTTTTTCTTTTCATTCTTTCCTTTGCCCTCTCTTTGTTTTTATTCTCTCATTTTTCTCTCTTATTTTGCCATTGTTTCCTCCTCATGGTCTCTTGTTTTCTTTCTCTCTTTTTTTCTTTTTCTCTCTCTTTTTCCTCTCTTTTATTTTCCCGCTTTTTTTCTTTTTTCTTTTTCTTCTTTTTTTTATCACTCTTTTTCTTTCTCTTGGTTATGGTCGAATCCTATGGAGATTGCCTACGTATCATGACCCCGCATGAATCAGACCGAGCGTAGTTCTGGGGGATAAAAATAAATAATAAAATATTTTGGGATTTTCAAATAAAAATAAAATATTTTGATTACAACGATTCATCCTACCGAATTTTTACCATAAAAACCAACAGGCTCAGAAAGGAAACTAACAGGAGAAAAATCAAGACTCATTTTTGACTCAAAAAGTTATCACTATTTTTTTCAAAATTTTCACAAAAATATCCGGCTTTGCCAATACAGCCTTTCAGCACCTCGAGGAAGAAGATTTTAAGGCTGTGTTCGCTAACCGGCCAGAAAATTTAAAAATGCTCAAAGGTGACCGTTCTTGCAAAAACAACCTTCCGACGCCCTTTTAGGGACATTCGGCTATTTTTGACAAGAATGGCATCACTTACATATTTACCATAAAAATTTGTTCTTTTTGGGCTAGTTTTGCAAAAGGGAAGTTGGACCCGATGAGGGTTGCCTACGTATCTCACGCCCTGTGAGAATCAAACTGGCGTAGTTCGGGCAAATAAAACAAAACCAACTATTTTTGAAAACAAAACCTTTTCCTTCTCTTTTTTTTTTCATTTTTCTCAAAAAATTCGGCAGAGATTCAGTACCATTTGGACATTGGTTTTTTCTTTCAAAACGGGTGATTAACTCACTTAACCCTTACACTGCTATTTTCTTTTTCAAACTCTCCCCTTTTACTGAAACAGCCGGTCAGCATACAAATCCTAATCAAATAAATGCACAAGTAGGATGCATCAGGATGGTCTGTTGTTTTGGGTACACCTGTCCTAGACGGACCCAACCCCTGTGTTGAGTCTCCTAAGTCAAATGCACATGATGCAGATAAGCGTTCCTACTAGGGATCCGGCATGAGGCTGAGTTATTCTAGGTTTAAAACCTGGGTTTATTTGTTCTAGACCTGGCTTACCCGAGCGGACAACTTTAGAATATGCACCTAAAGCAGCTACGCATTTGCAACTTTGCGAGGGCCATGGGAAATTCGCTAAATGCCATACCTCGATTTCTAAGGATAAACAAGATTAATTAAAGCGAGAGCCATGCAATTGTCATTTTTGTTTGGCACGACGCACCTCAATTATTCTAATTAAAGTGTTTCTAAACTAACTCATGAGGGCCATAAGTTGTTATTGGTTTTGAATGGCACACCTCATAACAAAAGAATCTAATTAACTAAGAACAATTGTGGGCTTCTACTTGCCTAAACAGAATCGGAATCCCACTAATTAGCAACCACAAATTAAAGGGCCATAATTATTAATTAGCTAATGTAGCAACCTTAGCCCATTTTAAAGAAAAAACTTTAACCAACGAAAACTTCTAAAAAACAACGCGGTTTAGTTAAAAGCACGCCAGGGCAGATTCCAGGCTTGCACTAAGCCCAGAAACGATGATGTATTGAGAGGGAATTTGGGGCTCGAAGTGAAACCCAGCAACGCAGGCGGATCGACGATGGGCATGGGCCATTTACGCAGCCCAGTTGTATTTCCCTTTTTGTTTGACAACTTAACGACAGAAACCAATTGCAATCAGATCATGCATGCTGGACAAAATCAATAATGAAATTAATCTACACTTTGAGCCTAATCCCTCATGAATGTCCTTTATTACTGATGTCAACAAAACATTCAAGGGAAAAAAAATGAGCCAGAACCATAATAGAGATGTGCTACAAATTTCTCGACAAGACATAATGAGATTTATTTAACACCTGTTTTACTCCTCTTCTAAGTTAGCAACTAACTATCAGATTCATGAATCATCCATGTTATCATGCCTAGAGACTACATATCTCGAAAACTAAACCAATTCAAAGTCTTTATCAAATTCGCAAAGGGCTCAATTAACAGTATGGCAGGAACTGAGAGCACACTTTGTTTCATCTCATACACTGTCAAATTCTCATATTGTCAAACCATGAAATATTCATCCAAACCAAGCAACTTTAACCGTTTAAACTAATAAACCCAGTCCCATTGTTAATACATACACAATCGGTTAATATCCTTGACTCAAATGCATTCAGAAGAATCCAAATCTAAAATGATGATAACAAATCCTACTTCAAATATCTCCTTACATGAGTAGCAAACAAATGTAATACCAAACTTTCCATTAAAGATGGGAATGCTTCTTCAGTTCTACAGGCTAAGATTCAGAACAAAAACAAAAACAGAGGGACTAAGCAATGATTAACAAACTGAAACCAAGTTCTGCGATCCATCTTTATTCCAACATTCAAACCAAACATTCACATGATACAAGTTTCGAGCATGTACCTGAAAACTAAAAACAAAATACGAGATGAACAATCAGCAATAAGCAGCAGTAGAGAACAGTCCCAGATTCAACCAATTTTTTTCTAGTGAAATCAACTCATAAACCAATGAAACAGTTGCTTAACCACAGAATCTACCCAGACTTTACAACATAAACCAAATTCAAGCCATTTCACACACTCAAATATAATCAACTATCGTTCAGAAATGAGAAACTTCAAAATTCAAAGTAGAAATTTTAATGGAATAGTCTTTTCCAATATTTAGCTGTCTTTGATTTTTTCAGAATTTTCTGCCTCTTAATCCCTTAGGTCTGCCTTGAGAGGCAAGATTGAGATGCCTTTTAAAGGCAAGCAATAGGGCAACTATCAGATTATATTTTTTCAATTCTAGTCCCTTTCTAATTCTTATTTTTGCTACTTGATCCCTCAAATTTTGGATTGCTTGCCAAGCAAAGCCCTTTTCCAGCTTCCAAGAAGCTTCCATTTTAGTTACACCCTAGATTTCTTAAACCAATTTCCTGAATTACCCTTTATCCTTCTAAAAATTACCTCAGGAATTCAAACGGGTCGGACTGACCCCAACTATATAGACCAAATTAAACGGGCCACACCTGCCAAATGGGTCAACAACAAACTAGAGCCCAAATCGTGCATTAAAAATCCCTAGATTCTATAAGCTTTTGAAAGACAAACAATACAAGTACTGGAATAATTTCATAACTAGAACCCTAAACTAAATTACTGCTAATTGACAAAAGGGAATTAACCAAATTGTTAGACGAACTAACTAATTAAGCAGGAGCCCGAATTAACCAAGTATGAATAATAGTAACCCCGGACAACTAAAAAAACAAGAAGGGGAGATGAAGCAGAAACACAGAAAAAAAGATAGATAAACAAATAAAAAATGAACAAAGAAGATACCTAAAAAGACTAGCCAGGATCCGATTCGACAAACTTTGGCGGACTTCTTCAAATTATTGACCGAAATAGCCCTTAATCATGTGTTTTCATGTGAAAACACACGAATAAGGGCCATTACAGTCCAAAATCTTCAGAAAACCCGGTGATTTGGGCTTTGGGTTTTTAGGGTTCTCAATCAAGATTTGAGAAGATACGGGAAGATTCGAAGGAAATGAAGTAGATTTCCGGAGTGAGGGGGAGACGGGGGTTCAGGGTTGTTAATTTGGTGGGGATTGGGACTGGTGCCGCCATCGGCGGCGGTGGGGAATAAGGGCGGTTGGCTAGGGTTTGGAATTGGTTGGAGTCTCTAAAGAATGAGAGAGATGAGATGGGGGGTTGGGCTTTCAGACATTTTTATATTCATTGGAACCCACTTCAGGGCCGTTGGATCAGAGATCCTCGATGGCTGGGATCGACTGGGGGGAGAACGAGGTCGTTTTGATAAAAAGGAGGGGTTGGACCTGTTCAGGGGTGGGTTTGGGCCAAACATCTGGGCGGTTTAAGGGGTAAAGCTTTGGGCCTGGAGAAATTATCCAGACAGCCCATATTTGCTCTCTTCTCTTTTATCTTCACCTCTTTTCAATTCCTATTTTTCAATTCTTTCTTTTTTATTCTTTTTTCTGATTTTGTTAGATACAAATTAAAATAAAAGGAAGACCTGATTTAATTCAAACACTAAACTAATTGCTTCCTCAAAATTAATTAATCCTAAATTAAAAAGAAAACTATAATAAATTCGATAATTAAAAGGCCAAAAATACAAAATAAATTATTTTTTGTTATTTTCTTTTATTTTTTCCACAATTAATTAACTAATTAACCTAAAAATATAAAACAGGACCCTAAATGCAAATGCACATATCTTTTTGTATTCTTCACCAACTAACAGTTTTGAACTTATTAAGTGTAATAGGCATGTTGGTCTAGGTGTTGAACATTACAGAGCTGGTTTACATACATTTAATCCTAGAACATGATATCTAGGTGTTGGGATTGCTTTTAAACAGGATAGTTACTGATTTATACGATGTAGACATGGTTTTAAAGCGAATGCAATAACAGTCCTAAAGCAGGATCTCCAATGCACATAACTGTAACGACCCGGCCGGTCGTTTTAAGAATTAACGCCCCGATCCCCTATTAACTATTTTCCTCGTGTTTATTGCTGCTATTCTGAGTTGCCGGGAGATTTCGTTTTGAGTTTCGGAGTGTTTTGGGACACTTAGTCCCTAAATGAGAATTTAAGTTTTAGAATTTGGACCGTAGTCCGGACAAGGTGAAGACAGCCTCGGAATGGAATTCCGTTGGTTCCGTTAACTCCTTTGGGCGATTTCTGGTTTAGGAGCATGTTGGAATTGTGTTTTGGAGGTCCGTAGCTTATTTAGGCTTGAAATGCCGAAAGTCGAATTTTTAATGTTTTCGGTTTGATAGTGAGATTTTGATATCGGGGTAGGAATGGAATTCTGGAAGTTGGAGTAGCTTCGTAGTGATGAATGTGACGTTTGTGCAAAATTTCAGGTCATTTGGACGAGGTTTGATAGACTTTTTGATCGAAAGCGTAATTTGGAAGTTTTTGGAATTCTTAGGCTTGAATTCGATGATGATTTGGTGTTTCAATGTTGTTTGAGGTGTTTTGAAGATTGGTATAAGTTTGGATAGTGGTATATGACTTGTTCGTGCTGTTGGTTGAGGTCCCGGAGGCCTCGGGGTGATTTCGGATGGTTAACAGGAGATTTTGAGTTGGGTTTGACAGCTGAAGTTGTTCTATTGCTGTCATAACCGTACCTGCGGCTAGGGGACCGCAGGTGCGGACTCGCAGAAGCGGACATGGAGCCGCAGATGCGGCCACAAGTGAAGGCAGCAGAAATCGCAGAAGCGGGAGGTGTACTGTACCTGCGGGACCGCAGATAAAGAATCTGGGTCGCAGGTGCGGAGAAGGAGGCTTTAGTGAAAATCGCAGAAGCGGTTCCCTTGACCGCAGAAGCAGTAGAGTAGAAGCGGAAATAGACCTTCCTCGTCACTACTCGACCGAGGTTAGGCTTGGCACTTACTGAGTACCGCTGTGGTGTACTCATGCCCTTTCTGCGCATGTTTTTCATGTGCAGATCCAGGTACTCCGACTCAGCCCTACTACCCTTGAGGCGAGGTGATCCATCAGAGACTTCGAGGTATGTCTGCCGCATCCGCAGATCGAGGAGTCCCTTTCCATTCTCTCTCATAGTATTAGCCCTTCTGTATTTACTTTTGTTTAGATACTTTGGAGTTAGAACACTGTAGTTATTCCACAGCTTGTGATTTCATGAGATTCCGGGTTTTGGGAAATGTAGTTTCGGTTTGAGAGTTGTATTGTATATGACGAGCGGCATCTTTAAACCTTCACTATGTTTATTCCGCAAGTTTTTATTTGTTTTATTCTATTGTTTCTTTTTCCGCAATTTGTTAGGCTTACCTAGTCGTAGAGACTAGGTGCCATCACGATAGTTCACGGAGGGCGAACTGGGGTCGTGACAAGTTGGTATCAGAGCTCTAGGTTCATAGGAGTCATGAATCACAAGCCGATTTATTAGAGTCTCACGGATCGATAGAGAGACGTCTGTACTTATCTACGAGAGGCAATGTAACTGTTAGGAAAAATTCCACTTTATTTGATTTCCTTATCGTGTGCGATTTTGACATCACAATTCTAAACTTCTGTCTTCTATTCTCTCACAGATGGTGAGGGCACGTGCTACCCGAGATGATCAGGCACCCGCGCCCCCTACTGGAGCCGTCAGAGCTCGGGGCCGGGTAGAGGCAGAGGACGCACAGGCGGTGCAGCCAGAGCACCCACGCGAGTTGCTTCAGAGGAGCCACCAGCAGTTCCAGCTAGAGCCAGGGCGCCTGATACGCCCACAACTACTACTACTCCAGCACTCCAGGAGACTCTAGTGCAGTTTATGACTATGTACACCACTCTAGCTCAGGCAGGGTGTCTTCCCCTTGCTGCAGCTACATCCCAGGCCGGGGGAGGAGCACAGACTCCCGCTGCTCGCACTCCTAAGCAGCGAGTGCATGTTGATCAGGTCCCAGAGATTATTCCTGCACAGCCGGTAGCCCCAGCTCAGCCCGAGGAGAGGGCTGTAGCTTTAGAGGAGGAGCAGAAGAGGCTTGAGAGGTTCAAGAAGTATCAGCCTCCTACATTCAGTGGACTAGCCTCAGATGATGCTCTTGGATTTCTAGAGAAGTGCTAGCGCATCCTCGGTACCATGGGTATATCAGGATCGAGCGGGGTTTCCTTCACTACCTTCCAGCTTCGAGGAGCCGCCTATCAGTGGTGGCGTGCTTATGAGTTAGACAGTCCGGATGAGGCAGCTTCCCTGACTTGGGCTCAGTTTTCAGATATGTTCACGAGAGAGTATGTTCCCCAGAGTCTCAGGGATGCTTGGCGCGCAGAGTTTGAGCATTTGCGCCAGGGTACTATGACTGTCTCGGAGTATGCTGTCCGTTTCACCGACTTGGCTAGACATGCACCAGTTTTGGTTTCTACTGTTCGCGAGAAGGTTCGCCGGTTTATTGAGGGGCTCATTCCCAGCATCAGGTCTAGTATGGCTCGGGAGTTGGAGATGGATATTTCTTATCAGCAGTGGTGAGCATTGCTAGGAGAGTAGAGGGTATGCATGCTCGGGACAGAGGGGAGAGGGAGGCCAAGAGGTCTCGAGAGTCGGGCCATTATTCTGGTGCCCGTGCCCCAGCTTCAGCTCGTCATGGTAGGGGCTATATGAGTCGCCCTGTTCATTCAGCTCTTCCAGCAGCCAGTGGTATTCCAGCTCCTCCTAGACCTCAGGAGCCCTATTATGCACCTCCAGTATCTAGTGCACCTCCTACGCGGGGTGCTTCCAGTGGTCAGTCCAGCAGACCGGCCCGAGCCAGTCATAGCCACCATGTCCTCCCAGAGCTTGTTTTGAGTGTGGTGACACACGCCATGAGGGATTGCCCCATACTTAGGAGGGGTGCACCTCCACAGACTTCTCAGCCACAGCGTACCCTGCAGAGTTCTCAGGCTATGATCACAGCACCAGTTGCTACCCCACCTTCTCAGCCAGCTAGAGATGGAGGTCGGGGAGGTAGAGGTCGCCCTCGAGGGGGAGTCCAGGCCAGATACTATGCCCTTCCTGCCCGTACTGAGGCTGTCGCCTTCGATTCTGTCATCACAGGTACTATCCTGGTCTGTCATAGAGATGCATCGGTTCTATTCAATCCAGGATCCACTTATTCGTATGTGTCCTCTTATTTTGCCCCGTATTTAGGCATATCTCGGGATTCTCTGAGTTCTCTTGTTTATGTTTCTACTCCTGTTGGAGATCTCTTGTTGTGGACCGCGTTTATCAGTCGTGTTTGATTGCTCTTAGTGGTTTTGAGACCAGAGCCGATTTGTTATTGCTCAGCATGGTAGACTTTGATGTTATCTTGGGCATGGACTGGTTGTCACCCCATTATGCTATTCTTGATTGTCACGCAAAAACCATGATGCAGGCTATGCCAGGTGTACCGCGAGTAGAGTGGAGGGGTACCTTAGATTATACTTCCAGTAGAGTTATTTCATTCCTTAAGGCTCAGCGTATGGTTGAGAAGGGGTGTGATGCGTATCTAGCTTATGTGAGAGATGTCAGTATTGATACCCCTACAGTTGATTTAGTCCCAATAGTACGGGATTTCTCTGATGTGTTTCCAGCTGACCTTCCGGGAATGCCGCCCGATAGAGATATTGATTTTGGCATTGATCTGTTACCGGGCACTCAGCCCATTTCTATTCCTCCGTACCGTATGGCTCCACCTGAGTTGAAGGAGTTGAAGGAGCAGTTGTAGGAATTGCTTGATAAGGGCTTCATTCGGCCCAGTGTATCACCTTGGGGTGCTCCTGTTTTATTTATGAAGAAAAATGATGGTTCTATGCGTATGTGCATTGATTATCGCCAGTTGAACAAGGTTACCGTGAAGAACCATTATCCTTTGCCTCGTATTGATGACCTGTTTGATCAGTTACAGGGTGCTCGTGTGTTTTCTAAGATTGACTTGCGTTCAGGCTATCATCAATTGAAGATTCGGGAGCCAGATATCTCGAAGACTGCGTTCAGGACTCGGTATGGTCATTACGAGTTCCTTGTTATGTCATTTGGGCTGACCAATGCCCCAGCAGCCTTCATGCATTTGATGCATAGTGTATTCCGACCATATCTTGACTCATTAGTCATTGTCTTTATTGATGACATTTTGGTATATTCACGGAGTTGGGAAGATCATGAGCAGCACCTGAGGACAGTGCTTTAGACCTTGAGAGAGAAGAAGTTATATGCTAAGTTCTCGAAGTGTGAGTTCTGGTTGGATTCCGTGGCATTCTTGGGTCACATGATATCTAGTGAGGGGATAAAGGTGGATCCGAAGAAAGTGGAAGCAGTGCAGAGTTGGTCCAGACCATCCTCGATTTGTTCAAGGGTTTTCATCTATTGCAGCACCTATGACCAGGCTGACCCAGAAGGGTGCTCCGTTCCAGTGGACGAAAGAGTGTGAGGAGAGCTTTCAGAAGCTCAAGACAGCTTTGATTACAGCCCCAGTTTTGATATTGCCTACGGTTCGAGGTCTTATACTCTCTATTGTGATGCCTCGAGGGTTGGCCTTGGAGCGGTATTGATGCAAGATGGTAGGGTGATTGCCTATGCGTCCCGACAGTTGAAGGTTCATGAGAAGAATTACCCTGTCCATGATCTCGAGTTAGCTGCTATTGTTCAGGCCATGAAGATCTGGCGTCATTATTTGTACGGTGTGCCTTGTGAGATTTATACTGATCACCGGAGTTTGCAGCATCTATTCAAGCAGAAGGACCTTAATTTGTGTCAGAGGAGGTGGTTAGAGCTGCTGAAGGACTACGATATCAACATTTTGTATCACCCGGGCAAGGCCAATGTGGTGGCTGATGCTTTGAGTCGCCGGGCGGAGAGTTTGGGAGTTTGGCTTATTTACCAGCAGCAAAGAGGCCCATGGCGATGGATGTTCAGGCCTTAGCTAGTCAGTTTGTGAGATTGGATCTTTCGGAGCCTAGTGGGGTCCTTGCTTGTGTGGTTTCTCGGTCTTCTCTATTTGATCGTATTTGGGAGCGTCAGTTTGATGACCCTCATTTGCTTGTCCTCAAGGACAAGGTTTTGCATGGCGACGCCAGAGATGTGACTATTGGTGATGATGGGGTATTGAGGATGCAGGGTCGAGTTTGTGTACCCAATGTTGATGGGCTTCGGGAGTTGATTCTAGAGAAGGCCCATAGTTTGCGGTATTCCATTCATCCGGGTGCCGCGAAGATGTACCAGGATTTGAGGCAGCACTATTGGTGGAGGCGAATAAAGAAAGATATAGTTGGGTTTGTAGCTCGGTGCCTCAATTGTCAGCAGGTAAAGTATGAGCACCAGAGACCGGGAGGAATGCTTCAGCAGATAGAGATTCCGGAGTGGAAGTGGGAGCGGATCACCATGGACTTCGTAGTTGGGCTCTCACAGACTTTGAGGAAGTTCGATGCCATTTGGGTGATTGTGGATCGGCTGACCAAGTCCGCACATTTCATTCCTGTGAGTGCTACCTATTCTTCGGAGCGGTTGCCGGAGATTTATATCCGGGAGATTGTCCGTCTACATGGTATTCCAGTTTCCATCATTTTGGATAGAGGCACTCAGTTCACATCAAGGTACTGGAGGGCCGTACAGCATGAGTTGGGTACTCGGGTGGAGTTGAGCACAACATTTCACCCTCAGACGGACGGACAGTCCGAGCGCACTATTCAGATTCTTGAGGATATGCTCCGTGCGTGTGTGATTGAGTTTGGAGGGTCTTGGGATCAGTTCTTGCCATTGGCGGAGTTTGCCTACAACAACAGTTATCAGGCCAACATTCAGATGGTGCCGTATGAGGCCTTATATGGTAGGCGGTGTAGATCTCTCGTGGGTTGGTTCGAGCCGGGAGAGGCTAGATTATTGGGCACAGACTTGGTTCAGGATGCTTCGGAGAAGGTTAAGGTGATTCAGGATAGACTCCGTACAGCCCAGTCCAGACAGAAGAGTTACGCGGACCGGAAGGTTCGTGATGTTTCCTATATGGTTGGAGAGCGGGTTCTGCTTCGGGTTTCGCCTATGAAGGGCGTTATGAGATTTGGGAAGAAAGGGAAGTTGAGTCCGAGGTTTATTGGCCCTTTTGAGATATTGAGGCGTGTTGGGGAGGTTGCTTACGAGCTTGCCTTACCTCCCAGCTTGGCAGGAGTTCATCCGATATTTCATGTTTCGATGCTCTGGAGGTATCACGGTGATCCGTCACACGTGTTGGATTTCAGTTCAGTCCAGTTGGACAAGGATCTATCTTATGTTGAGGAGCCGATGGAAATATTGGACAGGCAGGTTCGAAAGCTGAGGTCAAAGAACATTGCATCAGTGAAGGTTCAGTGGCGGGGTCAGCCAGTCGAGGAGGCGACTTGGGAGATCGAGCAGGATATGCGCAGCCGTTACCCTCATCTTTTCACTACTTCAGGTATGTCTCTATGCTCGTTCGAGGACGAACGAATATTTAAGTGTGGGAGGATGTAACGACCCGGCCGGTCATTTTAAGAATTAATGCCCCGATCCCCTATTAACTGTTTTCCCGTGTTTACTGCTATTCTGAGTTGCCGGGAGGTTTCCTTTTGAGTTTCGGAGTGTTTTGGGACACTTAGTCCCTAAATGAGAATTTAAGTTTTAGAATTTGGACCGTAGTCGGAACAGGGTGAAGACGGCTTTGGAATGGAATTTCGTTGGTTCTGTTAGCTCCGTTGGGTGATTTCGGGTTTAGGAGCGTGTTTGGATTGTGTTTTGGAGGTCCGTAGCTTATTTAGGCTTGAAATGTCGAAAGTCAAATTTTTGAAGTTTCCGTTTGATAGTGAGATTTTGATATCGGGGTAGGAATGGAATTCCGGAAGTTGGAGTAGCTCCGTAGTGATGAATGTGACGTGTGTGCAAAATTTCAGGTCATTCGGACGAGGTTTGATAGACTTTTTGATCGAAAGCGTAATTTGGAAGTTTTTGGAATTCTTAGGCTTGAATTCGATGATGATTTGGTGTTTCGATGTTGTTTGAGGTGTTTTGAAGATTGGTTTAAGTTTGGATAGTGGTATATGACTTGTTCGTGCTGTTGGTTGAAGTCCCGGGGGCCTCTAGGTAATTTCGGATGGTTAACGGGAGATTTTGAGTTGGGTTTGACAGCTGAAGTTGTTCTATTGCTGTCATAACCGCACCTGCGGCTAGGGGACCGCAGGTGCGGACTCGCAGAAGCAGACATAGAGCCGGAGATGCGGCCACAAGTGAAGGCAGCGGAAACCACAGAAGCAGGAGGTGTACCGCACCTGCGGGACTGCAGATACGGAATCTGGGTCGCAGGTGCGGAGAAGGAGGCTTTAGTGAAAACCGCAGAAGCGGTTCCCTTGACCGCAGAAGCGGTAGTGCAGAAGCGAAAATAGACCGCAGGTGCGAAAAGCCTGGGTCAGAAAGTATAAAAGATTTCCTTCGCGATTTTTGGTCATTTTTCTCAATATTTCATTCGGGGTAAAGCTTTTGGGAGCAATTTCAAGGGAGATTTTCAGAGGGATTCATTGAGGTAAAGTCCTTGGTTCCTAAACTCGTTATTATGGTGATTTTTATCGTTGTTAGCATGAAATTTAAGGGAGAAATCAGTGGTAAATTGGGGGTTAGGGCTTGGTTAATTGGAGAGTTTTGAGTAGTGATTTGAGGGACCATTTGAGGTCCGATTTTGGTACTCTTGGTATGGCTGAACTCGTGAGAGTGTGCGGATCCCGAATATATAAATTTTACCCGATTCCGAGACGTGCGTCCGAGGGGCGTTTTGGTCATTTTTTTCCTAATTTCGCGTATTAGCATAGAATTAATTAGTGGAATCAGTTACTTGAAGTTTTACTTACATTATGCAATTGATTTAAATAGATTTGGGCCTTTTGGAGTCGAGTACTCGTGGCAAGAGCGTGGTTTCGGGTTGATTTTGAGCCGGTTCGAGGTAAGTGGCTTGCCTAACCTTGTGTGGGGGAACTCCCCTTAGGATTTGGTGTTGTTGATATTTGAAATGCCTTGTACGTGAGGTGACGAGTGCGTACTTGTGCTAATTGTTGAAAATTTGTTTTCATTAAGTAACTATAATTGTGATTCCTTTTCCTGTTTATACTGCTTGTAATTTAAGCCTGTTGTTAGCTTAGGGAAGCATGTTTGATTGACATAATTGCTTTACTTGCTCAAACTGCCTTATTTGGATTATGTGCAGCATGCTAGGTTAGAAATACCTGTTTTACCTTGGTATGAAATTTGAATTGAATTGAGTATTCTTCGTGTTGCTACTGCGTGATTACATTGGGACTACGGGACGGTATCCCTAGAGACCCCCCCTGCATGTTTACTTTGGGACTACGGATTTGTATTCCGGTAGATCCCCCTGCACTTTTATATTGGAACTACGGGACTGCACCCGGTAGATTCCCGCAGTACTGGGTATTTACATTTGGGACTACGGATCGGGATTCCGGTAGATCCCCGTGCACTATGAGTTGGACTACGGGACAGTATCCTGGGAGATCCACTGGATATTTATATTTGGGACTACAGGACGGTATCCTGGGAGATCCCCGGTTGTTATCTCTGTGTTGAGTTGTACTCTTTCCGTGATTTCTTCTATCTCTGTTATAGTTGTTGTTATTCTTATTATCCTATGTTACTTCATATTGTTAGGATTTAATTATATTGTCGTATTCTATATTGTTTTACCCTGTTTTTTCAGCTAAAATCAGTAGGGCCTGACCTTCCTCGTCACTACTCGACCGAGGTTAGGCTTGGCACTTACTGAGTACCGCTGTGGTGTACTCATACCCTTTCTGCGGATGTTTTCATGTGCAGATCCAGGTACTTCGACTCAGCCCTACTACCCTTGAGGCGGGGTGATCCATTAGAGACTTCGAGGTATGTTTGCCGCGTCCGCAGACCGAGGAGTCCCTTTCCATTCTCTCTCATAGTATTAGCCCTTCTATATTTACTTTTGTTTAGACAGTCTGGAGTTAGAACACTCTAGTTATTCCACAGCTTGTGATTTCATGAGATTTCGGATTTTGGGAAATGTAATTTCAATTTGAGAGTTGTATTGTATATGCCGAGCGGCATCTTTAAACCTTCACTATGTTTATTCCGCAAGTTTTTATTTGTTTTTCTATTGTTTCTTTTTCCGCAATTTGTTAGGCTTACCTAGTCGTAGAGACTAGGTGTCGTCACGATAGTTCACGGAGGGCGAACTGGGGTCGTGACAATAATGAATGGACGCTTTTGTTAAGCAGGATTATAGCAGTAATTTAATAACAGAATTTCTAGGTGATCATGATTATGCAGAAGCAGAATTTCGTAACAAATGAGGTGATGAGCCTATAACATGTTTTCTAGTATGCCAAACAATCCTAAAAGCATGGTTTCTAAAGCAAGTAAACATAATAAACCTAAGGCATGATTTCTAATGCAAATAAACATAGTAAACCTAAAGGCATGATTTCTGATGCAAGTAAGCATAACAGACCTAAGGCATGATTTCTAATGCAAGTAAGCATAGTAAACCTAAAGGCATGATTTCTACCCGATTTCCCTCACAAAAATCATATAAGAATCCCCTTCCCTTTTACTAATTTTCCAAATATCTGTTTACAAGGATTATTATTACAGACCATAAACGAATTACATAATGAATAAAAGCTATACTATAGGGAGCCTAAAATAGGCCCAAAGTGAACCCGGAAATACCAGGCCTTCAAACAGTCCCAGATGTCATCGTCTCATGATGTCCAATAAGGGTATCCCGGTGCATCAAAGTTCCCAAGGGCCTCGAGGACCTCGAGCAATACTCACACCAAGATCCTTTTAAATAGAAGAGTAGTTATGTGCAGTGTGGAAGGGCCAGCCTCAGTGTGCCAGAGTTCGGAGGAATCTCATGGATTCCTAGGCAGTACACACACTGGAGGGGCAGAACTTAAGTAATCTAAGAGTAAAAGTGAGAGTGCTTGACATAGTAGTGATAGTTTAAGGAAAATAATTTAGGAGTAAAACAGTTCAGGGGTCCAAGAGTGAAAACAGTTCAAAGGTAGAAATAGTTAAGGAGTAAAACAGTTCAGGAGTGAAAACAACAGTTGGAAATATTCTGAAAACAGCAACATAGTCACAAAAGCAAGAATTCACATTGCCTAGATTTAGCAGAAGGAGTTTAGCCTTGAACTCAATCAACAACAGACAAGATCAATTAGTTCAGTAAAGGTTTCTTATAGTCTTGGTCCATTAACTGATACTAGGTGAACATACAGTCTTGTATCAATCATAGGGTAGCATGTTGAGATCAGACAGTCACACATAAAAGCAAGCAAGTTGAGGGCATAGAGACCATGACTTAATCAGGGGTTTATTAGGGATGAACATCTATAACAGGACAACAGTCATAGATCTAATGACATAGGGGCAGACACATAGACATATTGTAAGCAAAAAACACATAGGTCGAGCAAATAGAATAGGCATGTTGATGACAAAGAACCTACTGATTCATGAAAGTAATCATGCTAAAAACAAACACATAGGTCTAGTTTAAAACAGGCATGTTGATAACAAAGAAGATACTGATTCAATGACATGAAAGTAGACATGTTGAGGACATACAAGTCTTAGTTAATAGAAATAGACATGTGGACATATTGAAGACAGGAAAACCACATAGGTCTTTGTTAAAATAGGCATGCTAAAAACAAAGAACATACTAATTCAATGACATGAAAGTAGGTATGTTGAGAACAAGAAGCATACTGATTTAGTAACATGCAAGTGATCATGTTGAGCAGTAAGTACATAAACTAAGTCATACAGATGTCTGAATAATGGTAAAGTGAGGCATACCAGTTAGGAATTTGCAGTAGGAGAGTGAAGTAAATAGGATCCAAGATCTAGCCTTGGCTTTCAGCCGGCTAGACAGTGCAATAGAAAATAGTAATAGAGAGCAAGAGCTTTTAGATGTATTTTTCCTTAGGTCTGTGTGTGTGTGTGTTTAAAACAGAGTGATGTATTTATAGGATTCAAGTAGTGTAAAGTAAATAAGGTAAGGTAGTTTAACATTGCAAATAAGTCAAGGAAAGCAATCAACCAATCAATTAGGCTTGACAGGGTAGAAAATTAGGGAGTTATATCCAAAGATAACTCGGATTGAGTTTCAAATAAGGCAAGTGGTGAGTCTGATAGCCAATTAGGGTCAGAACACCATAAATCAAGCAATTAATCACATAAATAAGGTAGCATAAGTAATTAGAGACCAATCTGGGGGTCAAACAGCCCCTTAATAGGCAAGAGACGTCAATTACGAGTCTCAGAATTAAGGAAAGCAGGCAAAAATACGGTAAATCATCTCAGTAAAAATGAAACCCTAGACAGTTGGGTCAATTATTCAATTATTCAAGAAATAACGGGAAAAATGTTGGAGCGGACAATGAAATAATCAAACCATTAAGACCGGAACACAATTATGGAAGAAAGATTAATCAAACACATAGGAAATTTTAGAAAAGTCCTTTGCAAAAACAGACGAAGTAAAACCCTAATTCTGGGAAAAGGATCGATTAACAGTAGGAAAATCATAAAGCCTTTAAAGAAAAACTGTTATGGAAACTCGAAATCGCTTCAGATATACAGAGATTTGACCAACAAATAACAAGGAAGCAAAAACCCTAATGTAACAAGGTGCTAAAATCGACTAACAGTAAAAGAACAAGAGATCTTTAAAGGGAAACTACTGATAAACTCAGAATCACTCCAGATCTACAAAGATCTGGACAGATTCATGTTTAAAAAGATTAGGGTTTTGAGGAAAAGAAGTGGGGTAAAGAGAATCTGGTTTTGAACCAAAGATTCGAACCATAAAACTCAAGATAATAGCACTCACAAACGGAGATGACCGTAGGCAAACTCTTAAAGAGTTTTGAACAAGATCTGGATTAGACCTCCTTGAGATCTCTTTCACGAAACAACAAAATCAAACAACCAAAAGAGGTAAGAGGCCAGTAGAAGCCTGAAACAACCATGGAATCCCATGGAATAGGTAGGAATCGAAGGGATTAAGGGTAGGTTTAGGTGGCGGCGCTTAGGGTTAGGGTTGGGCCTCAGAGAGAACCGGAGAAGAGGGGATTCAAGGGCGGCTGGTGTGGGAAAATGATTAGGGTTAGGGGGTCGTTTAGAATAAAAAAGGAAAGAGTGAATAAGGGTCGTTGATCTCAGAGATCAATGGTCGAGATTGGACGGGGTTTGGGTCGGGTAGAGGTCTTTAGGGTTTGGGCTGGGTAGACTTGGGCTTGTTTTTAATTGAATTGGATTGGGGGGTCCGATTTTGGATATAAAATTAGGGGCTATTTGTTAAATACCCATTTTTTTAATAAAAGTATTTTTAAAAATAGCTAATTAAAAGATAAAAAATGATTTTTATGCATGTGGTGATTTAAAATAATTACTTAATATTGTAAAAAGTATAAAAAGTCATTTTTTACATAGATAATATAGTTATGCATATATGTGGGCTATTATTGCAAAATTCACAATTATAGTTTTAAAAATGCAAAAATGTAATTGAAAAAATACAATTGAAATATTTGAACACTTATATAAGCATGAATGATGAATTTGGATGGTTAAATCATCATAAAGTAATATGAGGGATAATTTTAAATATTTATATAATAAAAAATGCAGAAACAAATGGATTTAAGGACTTCAAAAATTATAAAACAATTTGTGCATGTTTGTAAATGCATGTACTATATTTTGAAAGTGTATGCATATTTTAAAATATATGAGGGAAAATTGGGTATCAATAAGCCGCTTTGTCCGAGTTAGGACCTCAGATCTAATTCCTGTTGAAAGGATGCCATTCCCCGAGGAATGGAATATGAATCGTAAGCGAATATGTTAATTAAATATTTTCTCTTTCCTTTGGACCATCTTCCCCTTGAACTAACTCCCTCCGATGATGCAACTGTTGTGTGGTACCCTGGCGCGGTTAAGGATCTCTCGGGCTGGGTTCGCCAGCTCGATTCGACTTGCCCGTATGCTAAGCGCGTGTGGCGCGATCTGGCCAAGGCCCGATGGGAAGCTAAAAATCATGGTGAGGTTTTTCTTCTACCGTACTTGAGCTCTTTAATGGAGATACCCCTTGACTATATTCTCATTTTTTGTACCTACCTTTTGTATTTGTGCAGGCCTGGGAGAGGCCTTTTTGATGAGGGAAACCCCCTCCGAGGAGGCAGATACCCCAAAACTTACCAAGGAGAAGAAGATAAAGAGAAAATCACCGACTAAGTCCCCGAAACCGAAGAAGGAAAAAGCTCAAAAGCTTAAGGTTGATTCAGCGGCCTTAACTTCGGAAGCAGCAGAGAGCCCCCGAGCTGGGGGCGAAGAGAAAGATGACTCCCCGCTAGCTCCCGGGGGAAGAGGAAGCGTGTCTTCTTCGGATCTTGCTGAGCCGATGGCTGTTGAGCCGAAGGCTTCTAAACCAGAAGTTGCTGCTGTTCTCCCACCTCAGGCCGAAGAGGCTCTCGAGGGTGGGTCAGATGATGTCCCTGAGCCGGTCGACGGCCAAAACATTTCCCAAGCCGAGGGTCATTCGGTAGATGAGTTAGGGGAGCCTAGCTCTGAGGCTCCCCGAAGGCAAGAGAAGGCCCCGATCGATCCAGCTGGAGTTATTGATGTGGGTGATTCTCCGCCGGGTCTGGCATTCTCTCCGAGGGAGATACGGGATGCCCATATTAGAGGTACTTCCGATGTGGGGGCGTCCCTCGGGGAGAATGACGTGTTTGAAGGATTCTTCACTGGGGTCGAAGAAAACCCCGAGCTTAACGCCTCGCTCATTTTTGAGGAAGCCGAGAGGCTATGCAAACAGGTAATATTTCATCGACTATGCTCTGAGCTTCGATCCTCATCTTCCTGATTTTGTTCTTTTATGCTTTCAGGCTATAGTGCTTTACAATCAGGCCTTTGCTAAGTCCCAAGCTGAGTTGACCCATTATGAGGAAGAGGGTAAGAGGCTCTCATTAGAGGCTGACGAGCTCAGAGCTCTTTTTACCAAAAAGGAGGAAGAACTTCATGACCTTCGGGCTCGTTTAGAGATGGTGTCTCGAGAGCAGACCGATCTTGCTGAGCAGGTAATATAGTCTTCGTATGTTTTTATTTTCGTGCTTGTCCGACTTTAGCAATTAATACCTTTGGGTTGATTTTTGCTACTTGAGAAGAAAGATGTCCTGATGAGGGAGGGGCTCAGAGCCAGGGATATTGAGATTCTCGGACTCAAGCAGCGTGTGGACGAGATAGCCTCCGAGAGAGATACCCTCCAGGGGAAGTTGACCTCGGTTGAGCATCATCTTTAGGATGCAAGGGCGGATAGTAGTAAGTATAAGGATCTCCATGCTGAATAGGTCATTGCGTTATCTGCAGCCAAGTCCGAAGCCGATGCGCTCATATCCTCGTACCGAGAAGATACTGCTGCTGCAAATGCTCGAGCCAAGAAGGTATCTGAAGAGGCCGAGCTTGAACTGACCCGAGCCCTGGAGCATGCCCGATTAAGATCTCGGAGACAGGCTCTCGAGGATGTACATGCAGGGGGCATCGATTTGTCTGCTGAGATCGAGAGGGTGAAGGCACTAGAGGAAGAATCGGCACCTCTGCTTTCTTCCGATGATAGTTCAGCTAGTGGTTCGGCCAGCGGCTTGGAGGATGATGAAGATGAAGGTGAATTCCCCGAGAGGGAGGTGTGACGACCCAAAGTGTCACCACCTGTTTCCTCATTCGTTCCGTGCTTCCGAGGCCTTGAAAACCTCATTTATACTTGCCTCGATTTGCGTGCGCAGTCCGGGCGCATAGCCGGAAAGCTTTTATGTTGAAATATGTGAATTCTGTGAAAAATTTGAAGAATTTTGACATTAATATGATTAAAGTTGACTTTGGTCAACATTTTTGGTAAACGGACCCGGACCCGAGATTAGACGGTCCCGGAAGGCCCGTAGAAAAATATGGGACTCGGGCATGTGCCCGTAGTCGAATTCCGAGGTCTAGAGCCCGAGGAAAGTATTTTTCTGTGAAATTGTTTTTCTGAAATTAACAAGGAAAATGGAAATGAAAATTTAT
Source organism: Nicotiana attenuata (assembly GCF_001879085.1). NCBI lineage: Eukaryota > Viridiplantae > Streptophyta > Magnoliopsida > Solanales > Solanaceae > Nicotiana > Nicotiana attenuata. The sequence goes on along the minus strand of NW_017670372.1, from coordinate 35,117 downwards.
TAAAAGACGATGGTATCGGGCTCGTAATTTGGTTCTGACGCCCGGTACAGGTCTTAAATATGTGTTAAGCGCTTTCTGTGAAGTTTGGTCGAAATCGGACGTCGTTTGACGTGTTTCGGACCTAATTATCTAAAGTTAGAAGTTTATGAAGTTTGAAATGAAAATGATGATTTTGAGGCTTGATTCATTGATTCTGATGTTGTTTTGGCGATTTGATCGCTCGAGTAAGTTCGTAAGATGTTATTGAGTTAGAGTGTGTGTTTGGTTAGGAGCCCCGGGGGCTCGGGAGTGTTTTCGGAGGTGTTTCGGGGCGTTTGAATTTAAGAAAAAAAAACTGCAGAAAACTGTTGTTGTTGGTGTCTGCGATCGCATACATTCTTCTGCGATCGCGTAGGGTTGATTGATCAGGCCCATTTTCTGTTCTATGCGATCGCATGAACTCCTCTGCGATCGCGTACTTTAGCCCCTTCGTTCTTTGCGATCGCATTAAGCTTCCGCGATCGCGTTTCATTAAACCAACCCCGGTATGCATAGCCCCTTTACTTCTATGCGATCGCAATGATCACTTCGTGATCGCAGTGAACATTTCCCCTTCCTCTATGCGATCGAATAACTTTCTTCGCGATCGCATAGGCCATTTTCGCCCAGTTAAATTTTTTTTAAAACAGAAACAGTAGCTACGAGTTCTATCACAAAAATACACGAGCTCTTCTTCTCCACAGCCCCTAGGCGACTTGTAGAGCGATTCTTCACCAAATATTCTTGGGTAAGTATTATCTAACTTGTTTTCTTCAATTTCCTTCATTAATTACTGAAATCCTAGCCCTAAATCATGAAATCAAAGTAGAAATTATGGGTTTTGGGTAGAGTTAAGGTTTGGAGAATTTTGGGTGATTCAACCTCAATTTGGGGTCGAATCTTAAAACAAATTATATATTTGGACTCGTGGGGTTATGGGTGATCGGATTTTGGTCCGAGCCTCGAGTTGGGACCATGTGGGCCCGGTGTCTAATTTTGGTATTTTTGGAAGAATGCTAGAAAATTCATATCTAGGCTATGGGATGTTGCCCTTGAGTCTTTATTGATATTATTGAATTAATCATGCCTAGATATCACTGTTTCGGAGTCGGATTGTAGAGGAAAGGCGGTCTTTGAAGGTTGATTGCTATTCTTAGGACCGAGGTAAGTGTTTGGTTTAACCCTAGCTTGAGGGAATAGGAGTTGAGTCTTGTTGCTAATTGCTATGTGATCGAGTACGATGTATAGGCATGGTGACGAGTATCTATACATTGGTGTCTAGCATGACCGTGAGTCCTTAAAATGCGATTATCATGAACTGATTGTGAATTCCATGTTTATTGGAGTATTTCTATATGTTGTGAACTACATGTGAATGATGATATGATAATTTGATTCCTAGGAGCATTGGCTCGAATTGTGATACAAATATTGAAAGTATATGAAATGACTTGTTTCATTGAGGAGCGTCGGCTCCAGTTGTAGAACGAATTGTGAAAGTAAAAGTGAGAAAGAGAAGAGATCATTATGTTTCCCTCTTGACCGGCTATTGTTGGGTTGTGATTCCTCTGCATTGTGTTCTTGACGGATACTAGGGTTGCTTAGGTTAATGTTTCCTTGTGTCGTGGGATGACTATAGTTATAGCTGAGGTGGTTAAGTAATGCAATAGGTTAGTTATAGATGGGGTGGTTAGGTGAGGTAATTGGTTAGATATAGCTGAGATGGTTAAGTGTGGTAATAGGTTTGTTATAGCTGTGGTGGTTAGATGTTGGGGCTAATGTGGTTATAGTAATCCCCTTGCCGGAATATTTGAGATGATGTTTTGTCCCCTTACTGGGAAGTCATTATATTGTTGTTTGTGACGGAATATGAGATAAGAAATTTCTTGGAGCATGGGCTCCAGTGATATCGTGAGATAAGAAAAGTAAGAAAGAGAAAGCGTTGTTGATTATTCCCTTGCCGGGACGTTTGGTTGAACTTGTTGGATTCTTTCCCTTGCCGGGATGTTTGTCAGATATTTGCTTATTTTTATGCCCCTTAATTGTGACTGTTGTTTGGGAAGTCGGACTGTAAAATGATATTGAGGATCGGGTTGCACGGCGCAACAATGATTTTGAGGATCGAGTTGCACGCCGCAAAAATGATATTGAGGATCGGGTTGCACGCCGCAACAATAATATGTGAGGATCGGGTTGCGCGCTGCAACAATGATACATGATAAATGATATGGGTCGGGTTGCACGCCGCAACAGTGGTATTGTGGAGCGGGTTGCACGCCGCAACAGTTATTGATGCCATGTGTTTATATCTGAGTATTGATTCCTTGTTCATTGTGGATCTAAGCTGTTTAGTTGGTTACTCTGGATTACTGTTAATATTGTATTTCCCATCGCATGTTTCCCCTCCCATGTTGTTAATTGCCATGTATTCGATTTCCGCTGTATATTTATGACTGCACAGGTTTATGTGGTGTCCGGTCTAGCCTCGTCACTACTTCGCTGGGGTTAGGCTAGACACTTACCAGCACATGGGGTCGGTTGTGCTGATGCTACACTTCTGTGCATTTTTGCAGAGGTCCAGGTTTTGAGGAGAAGCAACAGCAGTAGTGCAGGAGCAGGCTTTCATTATCACGAGACTGAGGCAGCCTTGCAGGCGTCCGCAGGCCCGGCGTCTCTTCTTTATGTTTTCCTTTTTGACTGTTGCCTCATTGTTTTCGAGACAGACAGCTGTTATATTTCTTTCAGACCTTTGTATTTAGTTTATTCTTAGTGGTTCGTGAGTAATGTGACACCAAATCTAGGGTAGAGGCTATTGTTGACTATTCCGCGTTTTGATTCAGACTTATAAATTAGACTTCCGCTATTGTTATTATTAAATTCCATATTTCTTATTGATGCTAAAGATTGTTAACACATTTATTTATTAATGAAAGGTAAATAAGTTGGCTTGCCTAGCTACCACAAGTAGGCGCCATCACGATCCCGATGGTGGGAAATCCGGGTCGTGACAAGTTGGTATCAGAGCACTAGGTTACATAGGTCTCACAACTCACGGACAAACTTAGTAGAGTCTGAGGGGTAGGTACGGAGACGTTTGTACTTGTTCCCCAGAGTCTATTGAGTTAGGAAAACCTCTCATTTGTTCTTTCTTGTCGTGCGATTGGTTTCTCAAATGCTGATTGAATTTCTACTCTGTTCTTTCGCGAATGGCGAGGTCATGTACCGCTTCTTCAGCTGAGCAGCAACACGGACCAGTGATAGACCAACTACGTCTTCGGAGGCTTTGTGGAGATAAAGGTATTAGAGATGGATGTAGAGATGCGAGAGGTGGAGGTAAAGGTATTAGAGGTGGAGGTAGAGATGCGAGAAGTGGAGGTAGAGGTATTAGAGGTGGAGGTGCAGGTACTGTTCTGGTTTGTGGTAGAGAAGCTTCGGTCTTAGTTTGCGCCGTATCGGGTCACGCCCAGTGATTCTTTGAGTGCCTTTTTTATGTGTCTACGCTGGTGAGTGATTTTATTGTGGTGGATTGCGTCCATTGTTCACGTAAAGTGATTATTGACGGTTTTGAGACCCGTGTTGATTTACTGCTTTTAGATACGGTGGAATTCGACGTCATATTGGGGATGGATTGGTTGTCCCCGTATCATGCCATCTTAGATTGTCACGCCAAGACCGTGACCTTGGTTTTGCCAGAATGGCCCCGCCGGAGTTGAAGGAGTTAAAAGAACAATTGTAGGATTTGCTGGAGAAGGGTTTCATTAGACCGGTGTGTCTCCTTCGGGTGCGCCGGTATTATTTGTCAAGAAGAAGGATGGGTCAATGAGGATGTGTATTGATTACCGGCAATTGAACAAGGTAACGGTCAAGAATAAGTACCCACTGCCGAGGATTGATGATTTGTTCGACCAGCTTCAGGGTGCCAGGGTATTCTCCAAGATTGACCTGCGATCTGGCTACCATCAGTTGAGGAGTAGGGAATCCGATGTCCCTAAGACAGCCTTCCGCACTCGGTATGGGCATTACGAGTTCCTGGTTATGTCATTTGGGTTGACCAATGCCCCAGCAGCATTTATGGAGTTGACGAACCGAGTGTTCAGGCCATAATTGGACATGTTCGTGATAGTCTTTATTGATGATATTTTGGTGTACTCCCGCAGCCAGGAGGAGCACGAGCAGCACCTTAGAGTGGTTCTTCAGACTCTGAAGGATAGTCAGTTATATGCTAAGTTTTCGAAGTGCGAGTTCTGGGTGAGTTCGATTGCATTTCTGGGTCATATTGTATCAGCCGAGGGTATTCAGGTGGACCCGAAGAAGATTGAGGCAGTCAAGAATTGGCCTCGACCAGCTTCAGCGACCGAGATTCGGAGTTTCTTAGGGTTAGCAGGTTATTACCGTCGGTTCGTGGAGGGATTTTCTTCTATTGCAGTCCCGATGACCAGATTGACCCAGAAGGGTGCCCAGTTCAGATGGTCGGATGAGTGTGAGGCGAGATTTCAGAAGCTCAAGACAGCTCTGAACACGGCACCGGTGTTGGTTTTGCCCACGGGTTCAGGGCCTTACACGGTCTATTGCGATGCTTCCCGTATTGAACTTGGAGCAATATTGATGCAGGATGGCAAGGTTACTGCTTATGCTTCGAGACAGTTGAAGATCCACGAGAAAAATTATCCGGTTCATGATCTAGAGTCGGCAGCGGTTGTTCATGCTTTAAAGATTTGGAGGCATTATCTATATGGTGTGACGTGTGAGGTGTACACGGATCACAAGAGCCTGCAGTATCTGTTCAAGCAGAAGGAGTTGAATGTGAGGCAGAGGAGATGGCTAGAGTTGTTGAAAGATTATGATGTTACTATCTTATATCACCCGGGTAAGGCCAATGTGGTGGCCGATGCATTGAGTAGGAAGTCTGCCAGCATGGGTAGTCTTGCATATATTTCGGTCAGCCAGAGACCGCTTGCTTTAGATATTCAGGCGTTGGCCAATCGATTGGTGAGATTAGATATTTCTGAGCCCAGCAGAGTGTTAGCTTGCACGGTCGCTCGTTCTTCTCTATTGGAGCGTATCCGTGATCGGCAATTTGATGATCCCCATTTGTGTGTCCTGAGAGACACGGTGCAGCGTGGAGGTGCCACGAAGGTGACCTTAGATGATGACGGTTTTTTGAGATTACAGGGTCGACTTTGTGTGCCCAAAGTTGATGGGATTCGAGAGTTGATCTTAGCGGAGGCCCACAGTTCTCGGTATTCTATTCACCCGGGCGCCGCGAAGATGTATCAGGACTTGCGGCAGCATTATTGGTGGCGTAGGATGAAGAAGGATATTGTTGCGTATGTGGCTCGGTGTTTAAACTGTTAGCAGGTCAAGTATGAGCATCAGAGGCCTGGTGGTTTGTCTTAGAGGATTGAGCTTCCTGAGTGGAAGTGGGAGAGGATTACCATGGATTTCATTACTGGACTTCCGTTGACTCGGAAGAAGTTTGATGCTATTTGGGTCATTGTTGATAGGCTGACCAAGTCAGCACATTTCATTCCAGTAGCAGTCTCCTATTCATCCGAGAGGTTAGCTGAGATTTACATCCGGGAGATTGTTCGCCTTCATGGCGTGCCAGTATCTATCATTTCGGATCGGGGTACGCAGTTTACCTCGCGCTTCTGGAGAGCGGTTCAGCAAGAGTTAGGTACCCAGGTTCAGTTGAGCGCAGCGTTCCATCCTCAGACGGACGGTCAGTCCGAGCGCACTATTCAGATTTTGGAGGATATGCTCCGGGCCTGTGTCATTGATTTTGGAGGCTCGTGGGACCAGTTTTTGCCTTTAGCAGAGTTCGCCTACAATAACAGCTACCAGTCCAGCATTCAGATGGCTCCATATGAGGCGTTGTATGGTAAGCGATGTCGGTCTCCAGTCGGATGGATTGAGCCGGGAGAGGCTCGGTTATTGGGTACAGACTTAGCTCAAGAGGCCTTAGATAAGGTCAAGATTATTCAGGAGAGGCTTCGTTCAGCTCAGTCTAGGCAGAAGACTTATGCAGACCGTAAGGTCCGAGATGTAGCTTTCATGATTGGAGAACGAGTATTGCTCCGGGTGTCGCCCATGAAGGGCGTGATGAGATTCGGGAAGAAGGGCAAGCTTAGCCCTAGGTACATTGGTCCGTTCGAGATTCTCGATCGAGTAGGAGAGGTGGCTTATAGACTTGCGTTGCCACCTAGCTTATCAGCCGTGCATCCAGTTTTTCATGTGTCTATGCTTCGGAGGTATCACGGCGATCCTAGCCATGTGTTAGACTTCAGCATTGTCCAGTTGGACAAGGATTTATCTTATGAGAAGGAGCCGGTAGCTATTCTGGACCGGCAGGTTCGTCAGTTGAGATCTAGGAGTTTTCCCTCTGTTCGTGTTCAGTGGAGAGGTCAGCCCCTTGAGGCCTCGACCTGGGAGTCCGAGTCTGACATGCGGAGCCGTTATCCACATCTATTTCCTGACTCAGGTACTTCTTTCTTTTGTCCGTTCGAGAACGAACGGTTGTTTTAGAGGTGGAGGATGTGACGACCCAAAGGGTCATCACCTGTGTCCTCATTCATTCCGTGCTTTCGAGGCCTTAAAAACCTCATTTATACTTGCCTCGATTTGCGTGCGCAGTCCGGGCGCATAGCCGGAAAGCTTTTATGTTGAAATATGTGAATTCTGTGAAAAATTTGAAGAATTTGACATTAATATGATTACAGTTGACTTTAGTCAACATTTTTGGTAAACGGACCCGGACCCGATATTGTACGGTCCCGGAAGATCCGTAGAAAAATATGGGACTCGGGCATGTGCCCGGAGTCGAATTCCGAGGTCTAGAGCCCGAGGAAAGAATTTTTCTGTGAAATTGTTTTTCTGAAATTAACAAGGAAAATGGAAATGAAAATTTATTAAAAGACGATGGTATCGGGCTCGTAATTTGGTTCTGACGCCTGGTACAGGTCTTAAATATGTGTTAAGCGCTTTCTGTGAAGTTTGGTCGAAATCGGACGTCGTTTGACGTGTTTCGGACCTAATTATCTAAAGTTAGAAGTTTATGAAGTTTGAAATGAAAATGATGATTTTGAGGCTTGATTCATTGGTTCTGATGTTGTTTTGGCGATTTGATCGCTCGAGTAAGTTCGTAAGATGTTATTGAGTTAGAGTGTGTGTTTGGTTAGGAGCCCCGGGGGCTCGGGAGTGTTTTCGGAGGTGTTTCGGGGCGTTTGAATTTAAGAAAAAAAACTGCAGAAAACTGCTGTTGCTGGTGTCTACGATCGCGTAGGGTTGATTGATCAGGCCCATTTTCTGTTCTATGCGATCGCATGAACTCCTCTGCGATCGCGTACCTTAGCCCCTTCGTTCTTTGCGATCGCATTAAGCTTCCGCGATCGCGTTTCATTAAACCAACCCCGGTATGCATAGCCCCTTTACTTCTATGCGATCGCAATGATCACTTCGCGATCGCAGTGAACATTTCCCTTTCCTCTATGCGATCGCATAACTTTCTTCGCGATCGCATAGGCCATTTTCGCCCAGTTAAATTTTTTTTAAAAACAGAAACAGTAGCTACGGGTTCTATCACAAAAATACACGAGCTCTTCTTCTCCACAGCCCCTAGGCGACTTGTAGAGCGATTCTTCACCAAATATTCTTGGGTAAGTATTATCTAACTTGTTTTCTTCAATTTCCTTCATTAATTACTGAAATCCTAGCCCTAAATCATGAAATCAAAGTAGAAATTATGGGTTTTGGGTAGAGTTAGGGTTTTGAGAATTTTGGGTGATTCAACCTCAATTTGGGGTCGAATCTTCAAACAAATTACATATTTGGATTCGTGGGGTTATGGGTGATCGGGTTTTGGTCCGAGCCTCGAGTTTGGACCATGTGGGCCCGATGTCTAATTTTGGTATTTTTGGAAGAATGCTAGAAAATTCATATCTAGGCTATGGGATGTTGCCATTGAGTCTTTATTGATATTATTAAATTAATCATGCCTAGATATCACGGTTTCGGAGTCGGATTGTAGAGGAAAGGCGGTCTTTGAAGGTTGATTGCTATTCTTGGGACCGAGGTAAGTGTTTGGTTTAACCCTAGCTTGAGGGAATAGGAGTTGAGTCTTGTTGCTAATTGCTATGTGATCGAGTACGATGTATAGGCATGGGTGACGAGTATCTATACATTGGTGTCTAGCATGACCGTGAGTCCTTAAAATGCGATTATCATGAACTGATTGTGAATTCCATGTTTATTGGAGTATTTCTATATGTTGTGAACTACATGTGAATGATGATATGATAATTTGATTCCTAGGAGCATTGGCTCGAATTGTGATACGAATATTGAAAGTATATGAAATGACTTGTTTCATTGAGGAGCGTCGGCTCCAGTTGTAGAACGAATTGTGAAAGTAAAAGTGAGAAAGAGAAGAGATCATTATGTTGCCCTCTTGACGGGCTATTGTTGGGTTGTGATTCCTCTGCATTGTGTTCTTGACGGATACTAGGGTCGCTTAGGTTAATGTTTCCTTGTGTCGTGGGATGACTATAGTTATAGCTGAGGTGGTTAAGTAATGTAATAGGTTAGTTATAGATGGGGTGGTTAGGTGAGGTAATCGGTTAGATATAGCTGAGATGGTTAAGTGTGGTAATAGGTTGGTTATAGCTGTGGTGGTTAGATGTTGGGGCTAATGTGGTTATAGTAATCCCCTTGCCGGAATATTTGAGATGATGTTTTGTCCCCTTACTGGGAAGTCGTTATATTGTTGTTTGTGACGGAATATGAGATAAGAAATTTCTTGGAGCTTGGGCTCCAGTGATATCGTGAGATAAGAAAAGTAAGAAAGAGAAAGCGTTGTTGATTATTCCCTTGCCGGGACGTTTGGTTGAACTTGTTGGATTCTTTCCCTTGCCGGGATGTTTGTCAAATATTTGCTTATTTTTATGCCCCTTAATTGTGACTGTTGTTTGGGAAGTCGGACTGTAAAATGATATTGAGGATTGGGTTGCACGCCGTCCCAATGATATTGAGGATCGGGTTGCACGCCGCAACAATGATATTGAGGATCGGGTTGCACGCCGCAACAATAATATGTGAGGATCGGGTTGCGCGCCGCAACAATGATACATGATAAATGATATGGGTCGGGTTGCACGCCGCAACAGTGGTATTGTGGAGCGGGTTGCACGCCGCAACAGTTATTGATGCCATGTGTTTATATCTGAGTATTGATTCCTTGTTCATTGTGGATCTAAGCTGTTTAGTTGGTTACTCTGGATTACTGTTAATATTGTATTTCCCCATCGCATGTTTCCCCTCCCATGTTGTTAATTGCCTTGTATTCGATTTTCGCTGTATATTTATGACTGCACAGGTTTATGTGGTGTCCGGTCTAGCCTCGTCACTACTTCGCCGGGGTTAGGCTAGACACTTACCAGCACATGGGGTCGGTTGTGCTGATGCTACACTTCTGTGCATTTTTGCACAGGTCCAGGTTTTGAAGAGCAGCAGCAGCAGTAGTGCGGGAGCAGGCTTTCATTATCACAAGACTAAGGTAGCCTTGCAGGCGTCCGCAGGCCTGGCGTCTCTTCTTTATATTTTCCTTTTTGACTGTTGCCTCATTGTTTTCGAGACAGACAGCTGTTATATTTCTTTCATACCTTTGTATTTAGTTTATTCTTAGTGGTTCGTGAGTAATGTGACACTAAATCTTGGGTAGAGGCTATTGTTGACTATTCCGCGTTTTGATTCAGATTTATCAATTAGACTTCCGCTATTGCTATTATTAAATTCCATATTTCTTATTGATGCTAAAGATTGTTAACACATTTATTTATTAATGAAAGGTAAATAAGTTGGCTTGCCTAGCTACCACGAGTAGGCGCCATCACGATCCCGATGGTGGGAAATCCGGGTCGTGACAGGAGGAGGCCGTTGATGTTTCGAGGGTCGAGGGCCAAGGCGTTGAAGGCACAACTTCTGAGGGAGCTCCGTCCGGTCAAGTGACCCCGGCGGTATATTAGGTTTTTATTTGTTCCTTCTTTGTGTAAGGAGGAAGCCCAGAAGAGGTAGAGGGCGGCCTAAGAAGTATTAGGGAGAGGTGATCAGGCAGGATATGGCGAGACTTCAGATTTCCGAGGACATGACACTTGATAGGACGTTCTGGAGGTCGAGTATTACGGTTGTAGGCTAGGCGGTAGTTGAGTCTTACGTTACTTTGCACCTTTGTGAGCCTAGTCCGGTAGGGTTTTTTCTAAGAGAGCTAGGGGCAATGTCGTGTCTTACTATTTTCCTTTTCGACGTTGGATCCATTTACTAACCACCGTTTTTGCTTTGCATTTTTCTTCTGCATTTTATGTTCCTATTTTTCCTATGATCTCCGTAATGAATCTAATATCCTCTCCTTTTGTTTTCTTTTTATTATCTTGAGCCGAGGGTCTTTCAGAAACAGCCTCTCTACCCCTTCGGGGTAGGGGTAAAGTCTGCGTACATACTACCCTCCCCAGACCGCACTCGTGGGATTTTACTAGGTTGTTTTGTTGTTGTTGTTGTTGTGTAAGGGCTCCAGGCGTGGGCCTTGCAAATATGTCTTTGTGAACCTTTATTATATATATAAGGATCTTTGCTTTTCGTCATTTCTTGTCTTCCCTTTGCCTTTTCGGAATAAACTTTGATGCTTGTCGATAACTAGTCCGATGTGTCGGACTTATAATATAAACCCCTTAGGTTTTCATGCTCGATGAATGATCGATAACAGTTGACCTTTCGGGGTTCGATCCTCGAGTCAAATTTCGACCCGGGGCTATCGACCCTCAAGTTTTTAACACATTGGCCCTTAGGCTCTTTAGATCGGTCCTTAGGCTCTTTAGGCTGGCCCTTAGGGTCTTACACATTGGCCCTTAGGCTCTTTAGGCTGGCCCTTAGGCTCTTACGCATTGGCCCTTAGGCTCTTTTTAGATTGGGTCGATGCGACCTCTAATATGGCTATAGTTTTCCCTCATTTTGGCTAAAGACTTTTGAAGTTTTGATTATGCCTTGGCATGTTTTATATTCGTCCGACTCTTCGACGGCTCAAACGAGAACCTCGATTATGAGTCGATATGTGACGATAGCTGAGTACCTCGGGAGGTTCGCTCGAAGGTTGAGTTTTCGAAACCTTTTCATCGAAGGCCCAAACTTTTCGAAGCCTTTTTATTGTTCGAAGCTAATATTATCGAAGCTCCTTTGCTTATGCCGAGGGTAGCCTGATTAACCGGTTCTTTTCGAAGTATTTTCGAAGTATTTGAAGGCCTTTAGTTTTATGGCAGCAGTCGGACGTCTCCGAGCCGCGTTAATTCGGTCATAGCCTTTTAGTTCGACCGTAGTCTTTATGTTTGGCAGTAGCCTTTAGTCCCGGGTGCGGTGACCTTAGCATCTATATCGAGGGTATGACTTTTTAGGGGTCTTACAAGTTCGAATATATAGCCTTGGCCTTAATATCGGGGTTATCCCCTTTTAAGGTCTTATAAATTTGAGTACGCCTCGTTGAGCTCTTATAAGCTCGGTATTGCCATACTGAGGTCTTATAAGTTTGGGCATGCCTCATTGAGGTCTTACAGATTTGATGCTGCCTCACTGAGGTCTTACGAGCTCGAAGTTGCGTTATTCTAGGTTTAACCTGGGGTTGTGTTCTGGACCCGGCTTACACGAGCGGACAGCTTGAGCCGAGGTGGGGGCAATGTACCGGGAGCACGAAAGTCTACCCATCCTTGTTGCTGACCTCCCACGAAAGTCTACCCGTCCTTGTTGCTGACCCAAGCATCGTTCTATTTGGTATGACTTCTAACAAAAAAGTGGGCCACGCATACGTGTGCACCATATTTTTAGAAGACTCAGAAGGGAGGCGTAAGAAGACAGTTTAATACAGTTCAAATAACATCAAAGCGGTAAATAAGCGGCAATTAGCACATTAGGTCCACAAATACAGTAATATCAACAAACAATAAAGCCAAGCATAGATCATATTAACAAGTTGAATTCTGAACCCTGAACCAAAAGTTCTGGGTTCTTGTCCCCAACAGAGTCGCCAGAGCTGTCACACCTCCTTTTTACCCGAAAGGGGCATAAGGGAGTTTTTCCAATTAAAGTGACATAATCGAAATGGGATTATTTATTTATTTTTAGAGTCGCCACTTGGGATAATTAGATGGTGTCCCAAGTCAGCGATTTATTTTAAAATCTCAAATCGAGGAAGATTGACTCTGTTTAAAAGTCTGCGAAAACCAGAAGACCGGGTAAGGAATTCTGTTAACCCGGGAGAAGGTGTTTGGCATTCCCTGATTCCGTGGTTTTAGCATGGTCGCTTTGATCATACCTTGGCTTAATTAAATTGCTTAATTACTCATTTTAGAACCTATGCGTATTTTCACCTTTTACTGCTTTTAATTACTTGATTATTCGCGATTATAGAATTATCTTGAAATGAGTCACGCATACGTGTATTCGCTTTATTTGAGGCGCTTAAATCATGTCACGCGAACGTGTACACAATTAGTCACGCTTTATTAATAATGAAGATTGTTTGACCGAAGTTGCGTGAACGCGTACTTCGATTTAACTTTTGGAAAATCATAATCATGTCACGCGAACGTGTACATAATTATGATGATTGATTAAACTGCACGCCTAAAGCATTCTACGAGTATTCATAAGTTAATTATTTTTTTAAACTAGTTTGAGATTCGTGTGTGGTTATTTATTATGGATATAGAATTATTGTGGAAGAAATGTATGACTTCAACTACCATGAAATTATTTAGGACTAGTTTTTACTGAACCCTCCATAGTTTAAGATGACTAAACATTTAAAACAGCCACATCCGATCCATTACAGGAGATCTATTCAAATATTTCAAGTAATTCAGTCCATGGCCAATTAACAAGATCGAAGACTAAACCAAACAAAAGCATAACAGTAGACTCGAAGCTTCATTGCTTTTCAAAATTTAAAATACAAAGCCGAAGAAACGCACCTAGAAATCACAGATTGCTTAAGGTGCCATGAAAAAGCTAAGAGAATGAGGACGGAGCTCGGTACGAGCAACAATCAGCAGTAACAGCAACGGACAGCAACGATTTCTAGCGCCTCAAACTCCAGAATATGCATCCTCAGCCAACTCACGCATCAACACTTCGTTAAGCTCCGCAAATCAGCAACAAACTTCGAAAATCTTTGAATTTTAGATCTGAACTCTTTAATTTTTAGCTATGAGAGAGCTCTTAAGGGAAGCGGCTGAAGGTTTTTTTAGAGGAGATGGGGTCGCCGGTCTTGTCTAGTGCGAATGAGAAGTGAGGAAGAAGAAAGGAAAGAGGAAACGACGCTAAGGGTTTTGGTTTTTTTTTCAAAGAGAGACAGGAGTCTCCATTTTCAGAGAGGATCCCCGTTCTTAGAGGGGGAGGTCTTCTTGTTTCCAAAATAGGGAGGGTTAGGTTTTAATGAGGGAATGGGTATTTGGGTAGTGGGATGGGATGGTATGGGCTTTAACAGAAATGTGCTCAATTTGGCCCAATTCGAGCTAACAAAGCCTCTAATAGCCAAAAACCTTTGAATTTCACTTTTAGCCAATCATCAAATTAACCAAATGTGTAAACTAAAATTGCAAAATTAATCCACTTACTACTTTATCTACCAATTAGTTGATTAATTACCTTAATAATGCAAACTGATAAAAGAAAATCACTAATTTGAAAGCCAAAAGCTAAAATGTAAAATGACTAAGGTATTATTATATTTTAATGCAAACTAAATGTTAATAATGCAAGTAAAAATCTAAGAATGCACAAAGCAAAAAAAAATATTTTTTTGATCATTTTTGTGATTTGAAATGCTACTAAAACATGCTAAAAGTGCAAATGAATGCCAAACAAATACAAAAAAAAATTCCTAAATTCTACAAAAGTTACTAAAGCTATTTTTGAATATTTTAGGAGTAATTTCCTATGTAGGGCAAAAATTAGGTGCTCACAACTGCCCCTCTTTGCTCGGAAACATGATAAGTTTTCGGGCAAAGATAAAGTGAGCAATCATGAATAATTTTTGCCCGTTTGGTGCTCCATGAGAAGCATTTTGGAAAAATTTGACCGAACCTTGCTTCGGAGGTTGCCTACATATCCTTGGCTATAAAGGAATCAAGTCAGTATAGTTCTGAAAGTTTTGGTAGCCGGGACTACCGGGAAGCTGTGATTTCACTGATGTTGTTGTTGTTGCTTGCCGATCTCCTCATTACACCAAAGCCAAAAATGAAAAATACTAACTAAGCCTATTAGCTACGAGTTACAAGATTCCTATCTATGAGTCTTCTGAAGTTTGATCTTGAGTCTTGGCTGGTTCTTCACGCAGACTCCGATCTGAATCTTGATGCTTGTTAGCTGCAGGTGTTGGTTCGTTCTTCTTCATCTTTTTTTAGATCAAGACGGGACATGCAGAGCTTGTGACTTCAATTATGTCTTGAGCGGTCCACATCTTTTCTCCGCTTCTGCACTTTGGATTCACTATTTTTTCTTTTTTTTGGAATGAGACTGCTTCTGTTGGTCATCTCGGACTATTGACTCGCATTCTTGCCGTGAGTCTCTGCTACTTCTAACTTGAATTGAATTCTGAAATGACTTCCCTTGTTCTCCATGTGGGCGCCCGCTACTGACTTGAAATTTGAAGTAACTCTGAAATGAATTCCCTCGTTCTCCAGGTGGGCGCCTGCTACTACAGCAAAACAGACAAAACAAAAGAAATTTTTCTTCCCCAGTTTGCACTAGGAAGATTTGTGAGTTGTTAACAAAACTATAAATCACCTATGCTATTGATGAGAGTAAAATTGAAGACTCGACTAGAATGTGCATCTCCTGTGAGTAAAACCAAGAAAATTTCGACTAGCAAATGTATCTGCTAAAAAAACCTAAATGACTCAGACTAGGAAGTGCGTCTCCTAGATTTAAGATTGAGCTTGCGAAAAACTATAAACTAAGCTTGACTAAAGTAAAAACTGACCCTATTCTTCGGGCGGGACCCCTGATTTCAAGAAAACTAAAGATTAATAACTTAAGAAAACTAAAAATTGACCTTTTTTCAAATCCAGACTTCCTTTTTTTAAAAAAAAAATATTATCCTAGGAGAAAATTCATCAGACTAGGTTTAAATCTTAGGAGAAAGATTCATCAGACTAAGATTTTTTTTTTGTACCTTAGGAGAAAGATTCATCAGACAAAGATTTCTATCCTAGGAGAAAGTTCATCAGACTAGGTCTTCTATCTTAGAAGAAAAATTCATCAGACTAAGATTTCGATCCTAGGAGAAAATTCATCAGACTAGGTTTTCTATCTTTGGAGAAAGATTCATCAGACTAAGATTTTGATCCTAGGAGAAAGTTCATCAGACTAGGTTTTCAATCTTAGGAGAAAGATTCATCAGACTAAGATTTTGATCCTAGGAGAAAGTTCATCAGACTAGGTCTATTTTCTTCTTTTCTTATTTTTTTCCAGTATCTTAGGAGAAAGATTCATCAGACTAAGATTTCTATCCTAGGAGAAAGTTCATCAGACTAGGTCTTCTATCTTAGGAGAAAAATTCATCAGACTAAGACATTTATCCTAGGAGAAAGATTCATCAGACTAGGGTTTTATTTGTTATCTTTGGAGAAAGATTCATCATACTAAGATTTCTATCCTAGGAGAAAGTTCATCAAACAAAGATTTCTATCCTAGGAGAAAGTTAATCAGACTAGGTCTTCTATCTTAGGAGAAAAATTCATCAAACTAAGATTTTGATCCTAGGAAAAAATTCATCAGACTAGGTTTTCTATCTTAGGAGAAAGATTCATCAGACTAAGATTTTGATCCTAGGAGAAAGTTCATCAGACTAGGGCTCTTATCTTAGGAGGAAAAATGTGAGTGCAATAGCAATATTTTATGCACATTAGCAAGACAAATAAAGGCAAAGATTTGAGAAACTTCCCTTTGTCGGCTCTTCTCTTCTTTTCTTTTTCTTTCTTTTCTTCTTCTTTTTTTTATTTTTTCTTTCTTTTTCTCTTTTTTTTTGAACCACTTTCCTTTCACTGCTTTGTTCCTGTTTCAAACAAAGAAAACTTTGTCAGTTTTAAAAGGTGGTGGTCGGTTTGTGGCCTTGACGTCTTTGGCAGTTTGGCTTTGTGTCCATTCTCTTTTAGAAGACCGAATACATTGGTAGTTGACTTCACTGTTGGGAGACTCTGTTGTTGCTTTCAAGGGACCTTTACTTCTTGAATCAATCCTGATTGTTTCGTTCCCAATGCCATTGGTGTTTTGTGGCTCAATCAGCCTTATCCCGACCGGAGATCTTTGCTCAGGTGACCTTTTTCGATATCTTCAATGACTTCCTACTTTTGAGCAATTTGTCTGTCAAAGAGAATCACAAGTTATCTTGCTTGCGCCAAGTAGGCTGACAAGAGTTTTTTTGGGGGAAGCCTTTGCATGAATCCTCAAGTCATGTTGACTGTAACACCTGAGTATGCTAGCCAAATTTACTTTGTGCAATTGAAAAGCTGGTAGCAGATTTTGAATTCTTTTCTTGCTTGTTTTGACAAGGACTGACTCAGAGTGAAGGATACAATGATGCAAAGAAACAAGTATTAACAAGAAATGCCCCTGTCGGAAGGATGGATAGAAGAGTTTTTTTTTCTTTTTCTTTTTCCTTTTTTTTCATAACTAGCATTAATGATCAAGACATGCATTTTGGACTTAACGGCCTGATCTATCAAACTAATCTAGTCTTTCCTTTTACCATTCGTATGACCTTTGGAGTCGGGCTTGTTTGTGCCAATCCTTTGCATCAGCTTCACGACTCACTATCGACTAGTGGTGCCCGAGGGGTTTTCACCAACAAGTCTCTCTCATTTATTTATCTCTACTTATCGTCGCCTTACAGTGCCCGTGAAGGTTTTCACTAGTAAGACTCTCTCATTTTTCTTTTTTTCTTCCCCCTTCTTTTTCTTTTGTGAGCAACTTGACAATGTTCTATGTCGTGTGACAATCGTTGTTCATTGCATGCTTCTCTTGGCATTCTTGAAGGCATATTTGGAGGTCTTTATTTGGAAGGTTCTGGATAGGGTTGGAAAGAAGGTCGGCATGAAGGCTCAAAGTAGACTCAAAATGAGGGGTTGTGGACTTACAACTCTTGGAATCGACTCTTTCAAAAGTGAAATAAAAACTCTGCCCCAGTTTCAGATACTGGGGATTTTTGGATATTTTTTTTGAATTCTTATTTGGTTAGACCGAACCGTGAGGCTGCCTAGTATCCTTTTTTAAAGGAATCAGGTCAAACGTAGTTCAAAGATCTGACCTAACTATAATTTTTCTTTCTGTTCTTCTGTCCTTTTTTTTCTTCTATCTTTTTTCCCTTTGTCTTTTTTTTTTTGTTGATTTCAAAACAAGTTTCCCCAGCTTCTATTTTCTGGGGGCATGGAACTTTGACAGTTCTTTTCTTCTTCATATTTTTTTTACTTGAACTTTCTAAGAATTATCCCAGTTTGTACTCTTGGGACATGGACTTTTTTTCTTTTTCTTTTTTCTTTTTCTTTTTTTTCATTTTTTTTTACTCTTGACTCTAAACTTGATTCCAAAAGAGGGTGGTCAAAGAAAATAACACAGGCTCAAAAGGGGTAGCGAAGGATATAAAGTGTTTGGATAGCAGAAAAAGGGCCTCCCAGCCTCGAAAACGCCAAACATAGTATCCTTTCGCAATCACGGCATTGGTGAACATGTTTATCTTCTTGGTGTGTCGTGGTCGAAAGACACTTTCCATCCATTAATGTCAAACTTTCGACCAAGCTTTAACTGATTCAATATCCTCAAGCCCGATCTTCACAATGATTTGAAGTTGAATTTTACTCGACCTTAATTCCAAAGTATTTCAACTCTTTTTCATCCTCAAAAGTGTCTTTTTCTCAGTTATCCAATTCAAGCTTAAATCAATTTTCTAAGATCTGGCAAAAAATTCCGCATGCATGTCATATCACTAAAACTAGCGGGAAAAGAACTAAGCATGGAATGACACAAAAGGACAAACTGTATTTCATTGAGTAAAAGATGGAAGGGTTTAAAAACAAGACAAACAACCTAAGATCCGAGTTACAACCCTAAAATAACCCGAATAATGAAAATAGCAACAGAACAAACGGACAAGACTCACACAGACAGAATGGAGGGATAGAAGGGTTTGACTCAATGAAACAAATAAAATTTGGATCACAACCCTGAAATAACCCAGATAATAGAAAAAACATCAAAACAAGCTACCAAGATTCCTTCCTAGTGAGGAGGGAATAACTTTTCAATTGCTAAGCTTGACATTGAGCCACAAATTTGCTCATTAGAATCACCATGGCCTTCTCCAATTTCAGTCGCCAAGTTCTCGAGAGGATTCTCATACTCCATGTCACCACGCATCATCCCCACAAAGTGTGCATCATCGTGTGCAGGTAAAGGATTCTGCGTGATATTCTGGGTGTCACTGTCTTGGATTACAATTAGTTTTTCTTGGATCATCCTTTGTATTTCTCTTTTCAAATCCCAACAACTTTCAACATTGTGCCCCTGGGCATTGGAATGGTATTCACACCTTTTAGAAGGGTCAAAGCTTCTTGCACGTTAGTCTACATGATTTGGAGGAATGGGTGCAATCATGTCATAATGCTTTAACTTCTCAAATAAGCTTACATAGGACTCTCCTATTGGTGTAAAATTATCTTTCAACCTTTGTTCCCCTCTATACCCCTAGCTTGGATGTAGGTTATAGGGCACTTGAAAATTTTGTGGAGGCTGGTGGAGATTTTGCGGTGCTGGCGCTCGCCTTCTGGGGTGTCTTGGTGGCTGGGCAACATACTGAGGTGAAGCAACAGAGTATTGTGGGTTCTGAGCTGGATAATAGTATTCAGGGGAATCATCGGAAACCAGACGAGTTGTTCATACCTTCTAGATGTTCTCCTAGGACCTCTTCTCACCCCTGATATCATCATGGTTTCTTCATCCTTCTCATTCGTGTCACCAAAATTATCAGATTCAACCTGGACAGCCTGAGTTGCAGCTTTGAGAACTGCTTGACTTATAATTCTGCCCGTCTTAAGGCCATTTTCAACCATTTCCCCCATTTTGATTGCCTCCGAGAAGGATTTGCCCACTGCGGACATCATGTTTTGAAAATAATCTGGCTCTTGAGCCTGAAGGAAGACAGTGATTAACTCGTGATCATCCATGGGTGGCTTAACTCTAGCCGCTTGCTCTCTTCATTTAATGGCATATTCCCTGAAACTTTCAGTTGGTTTCTTCTTCAAGTTTGAAAGGTAATTACGGTCTGGGGCGATGTCGATGTTATATTGGAACTGTTTGACAAAGGCCTGGGCCATGTCATCCCAGACATGCCAGTGAGAGGTGTCTTGATCCATAAACAATTCAGAGGCTACTCCCGTAAGGCTTTCCCCAAAATAAGCTATTAGCAATTCTTCACTTCTTCCTGCACCTCTTAGCTGATTGCAATACCTTTTCAGGTGGGCTATTGGGTCTCCATGTCCATCATACTTTTCAAATTTGGGGATCTTGAAACCAAGTGGCAAACGAACATCGGGGAACATATATAGATCCTTGAAGGCAATACTCTTCTGACCTGCCAACCCTTGCATGTTTTTCAACTGTTGTTCTAAGGTTTTCAGTCTTTGGGTCATTTCTTCCTGTGCCATCTTTCGGGCAGGCTTCTCAATGTTTGCAATAATATCAAACAAGTACGAGGGGTACTCAGGAAAGTGGTACTGCTCTTGCTGGGCAGCAAATTGTGATTCATGAGTTTTCTTTTGCACCACCGCCGGTTGTGGGATGGAAGACGGGCATAATAGTAGTGGTTGTCTGATTGGTTTTCAATGGCAAACTTTGGGAGCGCACAACAGAAATTCCAGCTGTAGTCGTATAGTTGGGATAATGACTGAACACAGGTGGATAGGACTGATCAGACAATGAGACCGGCATGGCAGTAGTCGAGATGGGTGTGAACTCTGGGAAACCATGAGAGAAAAGGGCGGTCCTTGGCCATTGGCCCATGCTTGAAATATTTCAGTCATTTGCTGCTTTAGTATCCTATTTTCCTCAACCACAGTAGACTTTTGCTGAACCCTCTGACCCTGAGTCTCTTGAGCACTAGTAACAGCTTCAATGTCAGTTGTCATTGGCATTTTTCCCTTGGATCTTGTGAATTATGGATGTGTTGCCAGCTTACCACAAACCGACCACCTCAAACTTTCCTCACAATTCAAACAAACAACATGTTAGAATGGTCACTCTTCTTCTTCTTTTCTCTTTTTTTTTTCTTTTCTTTATTTTCTCTCTTCTTTTTTGTTTTTTTTTCTTTTAAACCATTCGATCAAACCTGATGTGGGTTGCCTATGTATCATGACGCCGCATGAATCAGATCTTTGCGTAGTTCGGAAAGATCGGGAATAAAGTGAATAAACTAATCTTTTTTTTTGGATTTTGAATTTTTTTTTTAATTTCTGGAAGAAAGACTTATAAATAAGAAAGAAAATATTTTTTGATTTCGATTTTTTTTTTTTTGGAATTTCGAAAGAAAAACTTCTAAAGAAGAAAGAAAATATTTTTGAATTTTTGGACTTTTATGTTAAAATTATGAAAGAAAGACTTCTAAAAAAAGTATTTTTGAATCTTGAATTTCTTTTCAATTTTCGAAAGAAAAACTTATAAAGAAGAAATGAAAATATTTTTGAATTTTTAGAAGAAATTAAAAGAAATTATTTTTGGATTTTTTTTTTTAAATTGGGGTCTCAAAGAAAGACTTTTCTAAAAAAGGAAGTAAAGGAAAATATTTTTGGATTTATGAAAATTGAGGTCTCAAAGAAAGACTTTTCTAAAGAAGGAAGTAAAGGAAAATATTTTTGGATTTTTTAAAAATTGTGGTCTCGAAGAAAGACTTTTCTAAAGAAGGAAGTAAAGGAAAATATTTTTGGATTTTTGAAAATTGGGGGCCGGAACCGATGAGGTTTGCCTACGTATCTCACATCCGGTGAGAATCAGACACGCGTAGTTCTATCAGTTTTGACGGAACAGGGAAAACATGACTTTTGAAAACAATCACTTATTTTCTTTCTTTTTTTTTCTTTGAAAATTTTTGCAGAGTTTCGGATTACCTACCTCTCACTCTTGATTTTTTTTAGATTTTCTTTTTTTTTTTTCTTTTTTGTTTTGTTTTCTTTCCCTATTCTAACAGCCAGTCAACATGCAAGCTGAAACAAACAGATACGCAAGTAGCACGTAAGATGCATCAGGATGGTCTTTTAATTTGGGTAAACCTGTCCTAGACGGACCCAACCCCTGTGTTAAGTCTACAAGGTCAAATGCACGTGATGCAAACAAATGTTCCTACTAGGGATCCGGCATGAGGCTATGTTATTCTAGGTTTAACCTGGGGTTGTGTTCTGGACCTGGCTTACCCGAGCGGACAGCTCGACCCGAGGTGGGGGCAACGTACCGGGAGCACGAAAGTCTACCCGGCCTTGTTTCTAACCCAAGCCTCGTTCTATTTGGTATGACTTCTAACAAAAAAAGTGGGCCACGCGTACGTGTGCACCATATTTTTAGAAGACTCAGAAGGGAGGCCTAAGAAGACAGTTTAATACAGTTCAAAAAATATCAAAGCGGTAAATAAGCAGCAATTAGCACGTTAGGTCCACAAATACAGTAATATCAACAAACAATAGCATACATCATATTAACAAGTCGAGTTCTGAACCCTGAACCAGAAGTTCTGGGTTCTTGTCCCCAGCAGAGTCGCCAGAGCTGTCATACCTCCTTTTTACCCGAAAGGGGCATAAGGGAGTTTTTCCAATTAAAGTGACATAATCGAAATGGGATTATTTATTTATTTTCAGAGTCGCCACTTGGAATAATTATATGGTGTCCCAAGTCACTGATTTATTTTAAAATCCCAAATGGAGGAAAATGTACTATGTTTAAAAGTCCGCGAAAACCAGAAGACCGGATAAGGAATTCTGTTAATCCGGGAGAAGGTGTTAGGCATTTCCGGATTCCGTAGTTTTAGCACGGTCGCTTTAATCATACCTTGGCTTAATTAAATTGCTTAATTACTCCTTTTAGAACCTATGCGTATTTTCGCCTTTTACCGCTTTTAATTACTTGATTATTCAAAATTATAGAATTATCTTGAAATGAGTCACGCGTACGTGTACTCGCTTTATTTGAGGCGCTAAAATCATGTCACGCGAACGTGTACACAATTAGTCACACTTTATTAATAATGAAGATTGTTTGACCGAAGTTGCGCAAACGCGTACCTCGATTTAATTTTTGGAAAATCATAATCATGTCACGCGAACGTGTACATAATTACGATGATAGATTAAACTGCGTGCCTAAAGCATTCTACGAGTATTCATAAGTTAATTATTTTTTTAAACTAGTTTGAGGTTCGTGTGTGGTTATTGATTATATATAGAATAATTGTGGAAGAAATGTATGACTTCAACTACCATGAAATTATTTAGGACTAGTTTTTACTGAACCCTCCATCATTTAAGATGACTAAACATTTAAAGCAGCCACATCCGATCCATTACAGGAGGTCTATTCAAATATTTCAAGTAATTCAGTCCTGGACAATTAATAAGATCGAAGACTAAACCAAACAAAAGCATAACAGTAGACTCGAAGCTTCATTGCTTTTCAAAACATAAAATACAAAGCCGAAGAAATGCACCTAGAAATCACAGATTGCTTAAGGTGCCATGAAAAGGCTAAGAGAATGAGGATGGAGCTCGGCACGAGCAACAATCAGCAGTAACAGCAGCGGACATCAACGATTTCTAGTGCCTCAAACTCCAGAATTACCATCCTCAGCCAACTCACGCGTCAACACTTCGTTAAGCTCCGCAAATCAGCAACAAACTTCATTTTTTTTAATAAAAAAAATCTTTGAATTTTAGATCTGAACTCTTTAATTTTTAGCTATTCTGTTCAGAGAGAGAGAGCTTTTAAGGTAAGCGGCTGAAGGTTTTTTGAGAGGAGATGGGGTCGCCGGTCTTGTCTAGTGCGAATGAGAAGTGAGGAAGAAGAAAGGAAAGAG
This sequence comes from Nicotiana attenuata, assembly GCF_001879085.1. NCBI lineage: Eukaryota > Viridiplantae > Streptophyta > Magnoliopsida > Solanales > Solanaceae > Nicotiana > Nicotiana attenuata. The sequence goes on along the minus strand of NW_017670372.1, from coordinate 11,956 downwards.
GAAACGACGCTAAGGGTTTTGGTTTTTTTTTTTCAAAGAGAGACAGGAGTCTCCATTTTCAGAGAGGATCCCCATTCTTAGAGGGGGAGGTCTTCTTGTTTCCAAAATAGGGAGGGTTAGGTTTTAATGAGGAAATGGATATTTGGGTAGTGGGCTGTGATGGTATGGGATTAACGGAAATGGGCTCAATTTGGCCCAATTCGAGCTAACAAAGCCTCTAATAGCCAAAAACCTTTGAATTTTACTTTTAGATAATCATCAAATTAACCAAATGTGCAAACTAAAATTCAAAAATTAACCCACTTACTACTTTATCTACCAATTAGTTGATTAATTACCTTAATAATGCAAACTAATAAAAGAAAATCACTAATTTGAAAGCCAAAAGCTAAAATATAAAATGACTAAGGTATTATTATATTTTAATGCAAACTAAATGTTAATAATGCAAGTAAAAATCTAAGGATGCACAAAGCAAAAAATAATAATAATAAATAAAATGTTTTTTGATCATTTTTGTGATTTGAAATGCTACTAAAACATACTAAAAGTGCAAATGAATGCCAAACAAATAAAAATAAAAATTCCTAAATTCTACAAAAGTTACTAAAACTATTTTTGAATATTTTAGGAGTAATTTTCTATGTAGGGCAAAAATTAGGTGCTCACACTCAGGGCCAACATAAAGAGCCTCAGGGCCAATCTAAAGAGCCTCAGGCCGATCCACGGAGCCTCAGGGCCGAGCTTAAGAGCCTAAGGGCCAATATGTTGAAAACCTAAGGGTCAATGAGCCAGAGTCAAAACTTGATTCGAGGACCGAACCTTAAACGGTCAACTATTATCAATTACTCATCAAGCACAACCTAAGGGTTCTTATCTTAAAGTCCAACATATGGACTAATTATCGGCAAACATCAAAACTCAAAACATAAACAAAGACACAAGCAAGTGGAAATTTATATAAAGGGAAAACCAAAGGGTTCCTTTTTTATTATAAATAATGGTACAAAGATACATTTACAACACTCCCACAGGGAGCCCTATACAAAGAACAAGAAAGAAAAACCTAGTCTACCCTTGGGACTTAGCCTTTCCCCCTCGGGGACTATGTCTCAATCGGCTCCCTCGGGACCAGCTCCCTCACCGGCCTCCTCCTCGTTGTCTTCAGCATCGAAAATGAGGAACTTGGTGTCGAACTCATCCACCTTGGCCTGCTCTATCTCCTCCGAGAGATCGAAGCCCTTACCATGAATCTCCTCGAGAGTTTCCCTCCGGGATCTACATCGGACATATTCATTGCTTCTCCTCTCTCGATCGGAAGCCCCCCTAAACTTCGTACAAGCTTCAACAGCATCTTTCAGATAGATGTCCACCTTCTTATCAGCCTTTGCTCGGACCTCTTCGGCTTCGGCTCGAGCTTCCACAACTTCGGCCTTCATCTTCAAAAGATCTGTTTCAAGCTTAGCAATCCTTCTCGTCTAGACCAAGTTGCTTTCTTGAGCTTTACAAAGTTGTATCTCGAGGGCGGAGGCCTTAGCCAAAGCATTCCTTTTGGCCGCAACATGAGCATCTATTTGTGCCTTCAATTCGTTGCATTCAGAATTAACCCGGTTGGCTTCGCCCCGAAGGCGTTCCAGCATCTCTGTCTTTCTCTGCAACTGAGATACCGAAATGTTAGTTTCTGAAGATGGGAGAAGAAGCCTGTATTCCCTCAAAATACAGGTAACTTGTTTCTCGAGGTTGCCTTCGTAATCATAACTTCGGTTCAACTCCGATTGAAGATGTATCGGCTCTCTTGTCTTCTTATCACAAAGAAGCCTGAGAGATTTCTCCCCATTCAAGGCTTTACACAACTTAGCCTTACAGCGAAGCAGCTCAGACTTGAGCTTATCGAAGGCCTATGAGAAAGAGGTTCAGTTAAAAAGAAGAAAGTATGAAGTTAGAAAAGTAATAATGACTTCAAAACTCTCCATAGAGCAGAGTCGGTGAGCTTCATCGAAGGTTGATTTTGCATCTACCGGCTCGGTCTCATCGGCCCCGGTAGAGCAACCCGAGGCGCTCTGATTGGGCAGAGTTACGTCGAAGCCCATTTCCCTTGGAGTACTTCCCGACGTCCGAGAATCAGCTGCCAAATCAGGTAATGAAGGACCTTCGCCCCTCCTCTTTTGTGGAATCTCTCCCTCGAGACTAGGGGCCTCGAGCCCAGCGGGCTCAACAGTCTCGGGAGGCCTCCTGGTTCGAGCCATCAATGTAGAATCATCCTCTCCGGGTGCATTGATGTCCACAGAACAACCGATAAATATGAGATCTTCGTCAGCGGCAACGTCCTCCTCGCGCCCCCGGGCGGGTCCTGCCTTGCTATGGGAATCCTCATCCTTCGAGGATCTCTTTCTTTTATTATCCTTCCTTGTCTCAAAAGTCGAAGGTCCTTCCTCCTCCTCGAAAGGGGATGGTCTCACCTCAGAAAACTCATCGACGCCTGCAACAAAAAAATTAGTGAACGTAAAGGAAAGTACTCCTCAAGAGAAGGACTACATAGCACATACCATGGTGCTTAGCCTCCCATTTGCCCTTCGACAAATCTTGCCACTTGCGCTCTACATAAGTCGAAGAGGCCGCCAATTTGCGGGCCCAGTCCGCAAGATCGGGGACCTCATTTGGCATCCACGGAATCGCTGCGAAAAAGGAAAGAAAACGACCTTACGGAGTCTGGCTCCACCGAGAACAAAAATAATAGAGTACAGTATATCACTTACGCTTGAAATTCCATTTCTCAGGAAACGGCAGGAACTCCGCAGGAATAATATCAACAGTCCTCACTCAAACAAATCGACTCATCCACCCTCGATCCCTATCCTCATCATCACTAGAAATAAAGGGCTTGGTGGATCGGCGTCGTAGTCTAACTAGACCTCGATAATGCAAAGGCCGATACAATCTGATGAGGTGGCTAAGAGTGAACTTGAGCTCGGCCTTTTCTGCGAAAAATCTCATCATCAACATGATCCGCCAGAAAGACGGATGGATCTAAGCCAAAGTAACTCAATATCTTCGACAGAATTCGAGCACGAGTCGATCGAGAGGACCCAACATAAAAGGGTACATGTACACGTTCAGAAACCCCTCTACGTGGGCCATAATATCCTCTTCCCGGGAGGGTATCTGCAGCCTCACCTTTTCTTCCCATCCGCAGTCTCTCCTCACAGCCTCAAGGTGTCTCTCTTCTATTGATCGAATGAAACTCGATGCATGTTCTCGATGGCCCAGAATGTCGAGAGGTTTCTCTATCATAAAATATTTCATCGAGACGAAACAGTCTGAAGTTGGCTCGCCAAACGCCGGTGGTGTACCACCGGCCGGGCGGGAAGCAGAGGTGGGACTTCCCTCTTTCTAGTGAGCAGATTTGGGCATGGTAGCCATCATTCCTTCAAAACAAGAAAGGGAAGATGAAAACTCAGGTGAAAGCTTCGATCTGATGCGGCACTAGAACTAGCGCCAAAAAAAGGAACTCTATAGAGAAAGGTAGTTGCACAAAGCGGCAAAGCCCTCAATGAAAGGAAAGCAAGACCTCTGTACAACTTTTCTGTCACATCATTTAATGATCTTACATGGCTGACGTCACAATGGGGGTATCGAAGAGACAAGAACTCAAGATCATTTCTTATCATTTCATTCTAAGAAACGCGGGGACTATCTGTATATGGCCAAAATCGGGGAGTTCGACTTTGGGGCTACTGTGGCACTCCACGCCCGACCTCGAGAAGCTCGAAGCAGAATTTGAAGTGTGACCCCGAGGTGCGTCCTCGAGGGAACATATCGAAGGTTCACTATGGTCAATCTCAGAGCAGTACAAATCGATGATCATCATGGAAAGGCGGGAAAGCTCCCAAGGATACGTGGTTAGAGCTGACCAAGTCTGCAAGAATAGTACAAATCCATACTGAGCCATTATACAGCTGTACCAAAAGCATTTCCTCGTCATTATTAGATATGTACTATGTTGGGATCCCTCCCCCTCTCCTATATAAAGGGGACCCTTGTCATTTTGTAACACACATGAATATTTAATACAATAGAACATTCTCTGCTTTTCTTGCCTAAACGTGTTCAACAATTACTCTACAGATTTATTGCTTGTTCATTTATTGTTCTTCATTTATTGCCCATTATCAACCGCAAAAGGATATCTTCTAGGCCTTCGATATCATTGTTTCTTCATCAATTGTTCATTGCTAACTGCCCTAACTAGACCTTGAAGCCCCATGTTCCAGCCAGCTCGAGGCCCAGTCTTGCGATAGCATTGGTTTGCATATCTTATTCTCTTTACTTACACTTAGCATCTATTGCCTAACAACTAGTATCGAAATAAATCACATATTTTTAGAACCATAAAATCAAATATAATTGTTAATACCATTTTCAATGTAAACAGACGCATTCCAATCCCGTATACCAGCTTCTCAAATGCTGGGGCTGGTAATGGTTCATTGAACAGATCCACCAAATTATCAATCAAATAAATTTGTTGAACGTCTATATCGCCAATCTGTCGAAGATCATGTCTGAAAAGAACTTTGGTGAAATGTGCTTTATTTTGTTGCCTTCAATATATCCTTCTTCCAATTGAGATAAACAAACAGCATTACATTCAACCTTATTGGAATCTTCTCTTCAAAGAAAAGCCACACGTCTGTTGTGTGTTGAGTCCCTTGCTTTATCAGTTGCTTATCTTGGCATGACTTGAATAAGTATCAATAATTAACTGCCTTGTAAAATGATAATATGGCTCTCACATGCAATAGATTGTTTGAAGAGCGAACTTCAGAAAAATGCCTGGATTTGCATATATAACCAACAAAATCTTGGCAATATTTGTTAGAATAAACAAATCTACATCAAGTATTCCTTTTGAAATATAACACTAATTGTATTCCAATATCTCCACATAGGAATAAAACTATATCTCGCTCGCATATTGTTATACTCATGGTTCTAGCCAGATATATTAGTGCACCAATTGCACTAGACACAAAAACAAATCATGTACGCCATGATCGTTCTAATCTACATAAGGATTTGCCGAAGCTTTATTTAATAAATTTCTTGGGAACCTTAATATACTTCAGAACAATTTAAATCCTTCAAAAAATTTCATTATATGCATTTCAAATGTATTGTCAGACCAAAATCTGAAATGACTCCATTCACCACAGGAGAACATGTCTCCATATAACTAATACCAGGATATTTACGAAAATCTTGTGCCACAAGGTTTATGTCTATCGACTTGATTTTTCATTTCACTTTTTGTACAATGGACTATCCGTCCAATTTTATATTTTTCAGGTGAAGTTAATTTTCATTACATATTTTTCATTTGGCCAATCATTTATCTGTCCAAATTCCATGACAGATTTGAGCTCAAGATCCTCGTCAATATTAATAATATTGAGCGCTACATTATATTAACAATATCGTTGACGATCATTTTATATCAGTTCCATCGTTACCCAATAAAGACATAACTTATTGAGATCTCTTTATCTCATTATTTTCAGGTACCTGAGCCTCTCCCATGAGGTCTTATGAAGTGTTATGTCATGGTGCTCTTATAAATCACTTGCCTCCTTATTATGACCATCTTGAACATTTGCTCCTCTCCTTCTTCAAGGAGTTTTATCTTTGGAACCGATTAGTCTATTACGCTTCATGCATTCCATAGACTATGTCCATCATGGACTTTATTCTATTTGGAGCATTAGTAGCTGAAATATGACATTTCATTTTGGGTCAGCAAATGCGCATGGCAATATTTTGCAAATAAATTATCACTTGAACTTCAAGTTCATATTTTCTTGTACGAGGATCTAAGTGTACTCATAATAATTCATTCCATGTATTACTTTTTTTAGCTGCTCATTTTCTCCCTCTAATGTTGGGATCACCAACACATATCCTCAACCTTCTTTGGGGACCAATCTTTGTGCATTGTGGTGACACAATTAAATCATATAGTACATCCATATTTCTAGATAAAAATATTTGGTTCCTGACTCTGAACCAATTGTGATGGGGAGAATGTGTCTAAACTTGTTGGCTAGATACGTACAAGTGTTGTTGTATATTAAATAATACACTTCATACAAAGTTTCTATTTGGAGTTTTATTCTCATAACCAATGGTTTAGCTATAATTGGAGGCATACAATTTCTACTAAACCAACTTGATTTAAACCAACATTATCATCACAATCTACATTCTAGAATTGTGCTTTAATAATTTGAGCAAGCAACCTTGCAAAAGCCAAATTGCAAGTTGATAACCAACGCACATGTGACCATACAATAGATGCATCTATTAAAATCATATAATAGTAAACTGTCCACATAGCAGGTGACTGGGCCCATATATATATCACCTTTTATTCGTTCCAGAAATCAAGGAATTCAATCCCAACCTTAGCTAGTATATCATGAGAATAAGTAGTGCAAGAGAATTCTTGAAGAATCTTATACTTCTTCAATATATGCCAATGTGAATTCTCAATCAATTTTCACATCATCATTGAACCAGGATGGCCAACCGGTCATGCCAACTGATATTTATTTCAGTTCTAATTTACTATGGCATGTGATTCCATCATCATGCTTATATTTGTGTAATACAAATAGAAGAAAAATCGGATACCCTTTTATATTTACCCAGTGTGATTATAGTAATTTGAAGATATTCAATCTTCCTCTCATTTATAGTCTCAAATGCTAACCACTTTGGTTAATATATTTGAAACTCAAAAAATTTCTTTTGAGACTTAGTACAATATCAATGTCATAATAATTTTATTCATCCGGATAGTAACCAATTAGTTCTTCCGGAGCTCTTCGTTAATTTTGTACTACATGATCTTTTGTCACACCATCCTTATGGTGAATGTCTCCTTCACGGAAAAATTATATCATAATAATTATCATGGTCAAAATCGCATAAGCAAAATCAGTTCTTGCTTTACTTTTGCCTTTAATAACTTTTTATAAGGCACGGCAAAATATTTTTGGCGTACCACATATACGCAACCAATGACATAGTCATGTAACCACATTGTAAAATTTATTATCTTTATTTCTCTCAAACCTCCCTTAGAGGTGAGTTGTGGTATTTATCCAACCATACATAAGTACGTTATTATGCATAACCTTTATCACATGAAGTATATATTTTCACATTCACTTTCAGGAATGAATATGCAGTTACAATGCTTATCACAAGTCACATTTTCAAGTAATGGACTATAATCATGTGAGCGTGTCTCGTATTAACAGACCACATCGATACAAATTTCTTTCACCTTTGAAGGATTATTTTGAGAACCCTTATTGTTCTCCTTTTTACAATTACCATAATGATGACTATTATTATTTTGATCTTTGGCACGGCTATTTTATTGGTCAACCACTTGTCTTCATTTAGATTTATTATGCACCGTTATCACATTCACTTCAAGAATGGAGCAAATCAAGTCGAACAAACTTCATGCTTTTTCATGCAAAATATATTATTTTCATTAGTCATCATTAGATTATCAATATGGTGCATTAGGACTCAAAATCCAATGCCTTACCCATATAAAGTCGTGCGTGTAAGGCTATAATGAAAAATACATTATTTTCATTAGTCATCATTAAATTATCATTATGGTGCATTGGGACTCAAACCCAATGCCTTACCCATATAAAGTCGTGCGTGTAAGGCTATAATGCATTGGGACTCCAACCTAACTCTTATCATCATGGTGCACCAGGACTCAAACCTGATGTCTTATTCTCGTGGTGTGTTGGGACTTGAACCCACCGTTTTACCCTCAGTTAATGACATAATAGGCTAAAGTGAGCCTTGAAACCATTGATTAGCTCTACCATGATGGACATCACTCTGGATCAATGGATTTTCTTTACCACCAAATACAAATAAGGAGGTGTCATGCCATAGAGTACATCATAATAAATATCTATATATTAAAATATATAGAAATTTATGTATATATTTATTGAAATAGAAAATTGTTAGCTGAATGAAACAATCCAAGAAGAATATATTGTCTCGTAATATAAAAACTTACTAGTACTGTTACTAGTATATTCAATTTTCAGAAAGTTAATAAGAAGAAAGAATATCTTGCTCGACAGTTTACATATTCCAATAGGCTAGCTATGTATAGAACATAATGATATCGATATGGCCAAGTTCCAACAAAGTCATGTTACTTCTAATATTTTAAGCCTTTGCTTTTAAAGTCATTAGTTCATATAATTAGATGAAGAATTCAATGAAGGCAGTAAACAACAACAAGGAAAGAATTAATTAGTTTAACAACTATTATGATCAAACACATATATTTTCGTAAAACTAAAAGGCCATGAGGATTGTACCAAAGTATAAATTATTTCACAGTTTCTAATGGAACTAAGCTCCAAAGTTAAATAAAGTAAAAATCGTAACGGATTTCCACACCACAAAATGGAGTAAAAATAATACAATATGACTTACTTGAAATATTATCCTTGTCCGATAAGAGATGTAGCAAATAAAAACATATCTTTCCAGTTACTTATTTCACTGGATACAAAAAAAACCTTTCAATTAACAATTGCACATAAAATTATGCAAAGACACAAAAAAATGAATGGGTTTAGAAGGATGAAAAACTTATCTTTACATTATCATCCAAGACATTTTTTATTATACTTGATCTCATTGTCTGCTTATAATTCTAAACAACGATATGAAATGGCAACTTATCACTTGGCAAAGCAGCAAAAGCAATTGTGGCTCCCATAGAAGGCTTTCATCTCTTATAGAAAGTATATGAAGAATATAGCAATTCGTGCTAATAACGTGTTAAAAAACTTAGCTCAAAGTAATAATATAAAACAAAAAAATAGACAAGAATGTAGGGAGAAAGAGATGAGAGATTCTTATTTCTTTCATCTATTCAAGTGTGTTACAAAATGACTTCTCATCCTCTATTTATAGTACTACATAGAGGTATATCAAAAGAATTCCATAAATATGCCATTAAGCATTTGAGATCATGGGGGAGGTATTGTGACGACCCGGCCGGTCGTCTTAAGAATTAACACCCCGATCCCCAATTATCTTCTTTCACCAAGTTTATTTCTGCTATTTTGATTTGCCGGGACGTTCGGTTTTGAGTTTCGAAGAGTTTTGGGATACTTAGTCCCTAAATGAGAGCTTAAGTGTTGGAAAATGGTCCATAGTCAGAACAGTGTGAAGACGGCCTCGGAACAGAAATCCGATGGTTCTGTTAGCTTCGTTAGGTGATTTCGGGGTTGGGAACGTGTTCGGAACGTGTTTTGGAGGTCCGTAGCTAAATTAGGCTTGAATTGCCGAAAGTTGGAATTTTGAAGTTTCCGGTTCGATAGTGAGATTTTGATCCGAGGGTCGGAATGGAATTCCGGAAGTTGCAGTAGCTCCGTCATGCCATTTGGGACGTGTGTGCAAAATTTCAGGTCATTCGGACGAGGTTTGGTTATGTTTCTGATCGAAAGCGTGTTTTGTTAGAATTTGAAGTTCTTAGGCTTAAATCATTGGTCATCCGACGTTGTTTTAGGTGGTTTAAGGGTTGGTGCAAGTTTGGATGATGTCATGGGATATGTCCGTAGGTTTAGTTGCGGTCCCGGGGGCCTCGGGTGTGTTTCGGGTGCTCAACGGAGCAATTTTGAGTTGTAAAAAGTTGCAGGTTTTTGCCTAGGTCTGTTGCAGACTATTCTTCTCTGCGATCACAGCTTCCCTTACGCGATCGCATAGTGCAAATTCGGAGGGTGATATTTTTGTTCTACGCGATCGCATTATCTCGTCCGTGATCGCGAAGGTCAGTTTTTCCTTCTTAGCGATCGCAATTGTCCTCCCGCGTTCGCATAGTAGAAATTTGGACCTGGTAATTCCTTGCATTTTCTTCTTCGCGATCGCGTGGACTTGTTCGCGATCGCGTACAGCTATTTCCTTCTCTTCTGCGATCGCAGGCCTAGGGCCGCGTTCGCATAGACCGGTTTTGAACCTTTAAAAATTTACCCTTCGCGATCGCATTCAATTTCACGCGATCGCATTGAACAAATACCTGGGCAGTTATAAACATTTCAAAACCGAGGGTTTGCTATTTTTATCAAAACACAAGTTTGGGAGCTCGGATTTGGGAGAGATTTCGAGGGATGGGCAACGAATGGGTAACGATTCTCTACTCTCTTATGCTTAAAACCCCACTAATCTAATCACGAATTCATCTTTAATTTCGGATTTTTGAATGAAAAATGGGGAAAACTTCATAGACCAAACTATTGAGTTTTGAGTGGATGTTTGACCTCCGATTTGGGAGATTTTTATATGCTTAGACTCGTGAGAGTACGAGGGTTCTAAAAATATAAAAATTATCCGGTTCCGAGACATTGGCCTGAGGGGCGTTTTGGTCATTTTACCTAAATTCGCGTCTTAGCTTTATATTAAATAGTAGAATCAGTTGCTTGTGATGTTATTTACGATGTGTAATTGAATTGAATAGATTTGGGCCATTTGGAGTCGGATACTCGTGGCAAATGTGTGATTTCGAGTTGATTTTGGAGCCGGTTTGAGGTAAGTGGATTGTCTAACCTTCTGTGGGGGACCTTTCCCCTTAGGATATGAAATTTGGTAATTGAATGCCTTGTACGTGAGGTGACGAGCGCGTAATTGAGCTCATTGTTGAAAAATCCGGTTTTACTTTAAATATTTGGACTGAGTTTCTTTCTTATCTGCTTTATTTTATTTGCAATTATAGACTGTGTTAGCCAAAAAAGCATGCTTAGTTGTTCTAAATTGTCTATTTGTTCAAGTTGCCTTGTTTGCACTACGTGAAGCATGTTAGGCTAGAACTACCTGTTGCCTTGTATTTTTGAGCTTCATTTCCGAATATTTTTCGTGTTGTGACTGCGTATTTACATTGGGACTACGGATGTGGGATTCCGGTAGCTCCCCCCCCCCCCTCCTGTTTGATTACTTTGGGACTACGGGTTAGATTCCCGGTAGACCCCCCTGCACATTTACTTTGGGACTGCGGATTAGATTCCCGATAGATCCCCCTGCACATTGATAGTTGGACTACGGGACGGTATCCCGGAAGATCCTTCGGATATACTCATATGATGGACTATGGGACGGTATCCCGGGAGTTCCTTGGACAGTTGATGAAATGGACTACAGGACGGTATCCTGGGAGATCCTCGTTGTCGGTATTAGTATTGAGCTGTTTTAATCTGTGTTGTCTTATTCTCTGAGTGTTAATTGTTGCCTTGTATAACCTGTCTTACTTCATAGCTGTACTCATTACTTCCGTTTATTTCGTGTTGTTGCAAGATTTATTATTATGCTTATTCTCAGTAGGTCCCTGACCTTCCTCGTCACTACCCAACCGAGGTTAGGCTTGGCACTTACTGAGTACCGCTGTGGTGTACTCATGCCTCTTCTGCGCATGTTTTTCGTGTGCAGATCCAGGTACTTCATCCCAGGCGTATCACTCTCGAGGCGGAGAGATATAGCAGAGACTTCGAGGTACATCTGCCGCGTCTGCAGACCAGGAGTCTCTTCTCTATCTATTCTCAGCTTTAGGTCAGATTAGCGCTTTGTTCGAGCTTCGTTTCGTGTCATTATTGCTTTAGACATTGGAGTTTAGGTCGTGTCTTGATATTGCGTTAGCTTGTGTCCCATGCAGTTTCCGAGTTTTGGGTGATATTTGGTATGCTTCCGTGATTTTTGGGTTGTATATGCCCGAGCGGCATTTTATAGCGTACCCTTTCTAGTTTGTTTAGTTTATTATTTGTTTTCGCAAGTTATTTACTTCCGCATTGTTAGCGGCTTACCGTAGTACGGACTAGGTGCATCACGACATGTTCACTGAAGAAGAGGAACG
>NW_017670371.1:848433-862064 GCF_001879085.1 Nicotiana attenuata | reverse complement strand
ACACAACAACCCAGTAAAATCCCACAAGTGGGGTCTAGGGGAGGGTAGTATGTACGCAGACCTTACCCCTACCCCGAAGGCGTAGAGAGGCGGTTTTCGAAAGACCCTCGGCTCAAGATAGTAAGAAAAACAAAAGGAGAGAATATTAGTTTCACCATAGAGATCATAGGAAAAATAGGAACATAAATTGCAGAAGAAAAATACAAGGCAGAAATGATGGCTAGTAAATAGATCTTGCACCGAAAAGAGAAAGTATTAAGACATGGCAATGCCCCTAGTTATTTAGACTAAAACCTTACCAGACTAGGCTCACAACGGTACAAAGTAACGCGAGACTCAACTACCTTCTAGCCTACAACCGTAATACTCGACCTCCACAACTTCCTATCAAGTGTCATGTCCTCGGAAATCTGAAGTTTCGCCATATCCTGCCTGATCACTTCTCCCCAATACTTCTTAGGCCGCCCTCTACCTCTTCTCGTGCCCTCCACAACCAGCCGATCGCACCTCCTCACTGGAGCATCTGGGCTTCTCCTCATTACATGCCCGAACCATCTGAGCCGCGCTTCCCGCATCTTGTCATCAATGGGAGCCACGTGCACCTTCTCCCAAATATTATTATTTCTAATCTTGTCCATCCTAGTGTGACCGCACATCCACCTCAACATCCTCATTTCTACTACTTTCATCTTTTGGATATGTGAGTTCTTAATAGGCCAACACTCAGCCCCATACATCATAGCCGGTCTAACCACCGTTTTATAGAACTTGCCTTTGAGTATCGTCGGCACTCTCTTATCACACAAAACTCCGGATGCTAACCTCCACTTCATCCATCCTACCCCGATACAGTGTGCGACATCTTCATCGATCTCCCCTCCCTCGTGGATAACCGACCCAAGGTACTTGAAGCTGTCTCTACTTGGGATAACCTGTGATTCAAGCCTCACATCCACGCCCACTTCCCCCGGCTCAGTGCTGAAAATACACTTCAAGTATTCTGTCTTCGTTCTGCTCAGCTTGAAATCTTTAGACTCAAGAGCCTGTCTCCAAACTTCCAGTCTCTTGTTAACACCGGTTCATGACTCATCGATCAGAACTATGTCATCAGCAAATAGCATGCACCATGGCACCTCCCATTGGATATGGTTTGTTAACGCACCCATCACCAGGGCGAATAAGAACGGACTGAGCGCAGAGGCTTGGTGTAACCCCATTTCAACCAGGAAACGCTCAGAGTCACCTCCTACCGTCCTAAACCAAGTCTTAGCCCCATCAAACATGTCCCTAATCTCCATAATATAGGGAACCGACACACCTTTTGCCTCCAAGCATCTCTAGAGAACTTCTCTAGGAACCTTGTCATACGCTTTCTCTAGTTCAATAAACACCATGTGCAGATCCTTCTTTCTCTCCCTGTACAGGTCCACCAACCTCCTAACAAGATGTATAGCTTTTGTGGTTGAACGACCCGGCATGAACCCGAATTGGTTGTCTGATATAGGCACTGTCATCCTCACCCTCGCTTCAACGACCCTCTCCCATACTTTCATGGTATGACTCAGTAATTTGATACCCCTATAATTGTTACAACTCTGGATATCACCTTTGTTCTTATACAATGGAACCACCGCACTCCACCTCCACTCATCTGGCATTCTCTTTGCCTTAAAAATAACATTAAACAGCCCAGTCAACCACTCCAAACCTGCTCTCCCTACACACTTCCAAAATTCCACTGGGATCTCGTCTGGTTCGGTTGCTCTGCCTCTACTCATCTTACGCATAGCCCCCACGACCTCCTCAACCTTGATACGCTTGCAATTCCCGAGGTCACGGTGACTCTCGGAATGCTCCAATTCGCCTAGCACGACATCCCGATCCCCTTTTTCGTTTAGAAGTTTATGGAAGTAAGTTTGCCATCTCCTCTTAATCTGGGCATATTCCATCAGTATCCTACCATCTTCGTCCTTGATGCATCGCACTTGGTCCAAATTCGGAGCCTTCCTCTCTCTCCAGTGGAGACCCTATGTTGGCAAAACGACTAGGGAGTGGAGACCCTATGTCTAAAATAAATTGAACTAGGGAGTGGAGACCCTATGTTGGAAAAACGTAACTAGAGATTGGGGACCCTAGGCTACCGTGTTTTTGAATTTCTTCTTCTTTTTTTATTATTTAAGAAAAAAATGAGTAAGAATGTAGGAAAGACTTTGGAAGAGCCTTCCTTTTTAGATTGATTAATACTGCAAAACTATTTCTAGCCCTTGCGCAGTTTCTTTTGGTTGCACCTGCTTCTTGCAAGGTTGCTTTCGATTGCACCTGTTTCATGTTTTCAAACAAAGAACAATTGCTAGTTTGAAATGGTGGTTAGTTTTGTGGCCTTGATTGTTTTGATCTCGGCCCAACTCTTTCGATGAAAACCTCTATTGCTCGCTGGCTTTCTGGAGATCGATCTCTCTTCTAAACCCAGAGATCTTGGCTTTTCAAAAATTTCACATGATGGTTCAACGGTGTGGGGGTTTGGCCTTTTCATCTTATTTTGCCTTTATGGGCACTTGACTTTGGATTGTTTTTTCCAATAATTTTGACTCTGAAACACCGGCCATCATGGCCAGTCGAGATCGACTTGATGCACCTGCCGAGGCTGGGTGCTTTTCCTTGAATTTGGCTTTTGTTAAGCGGAACCCTGTAAAACCAATCTTGCCATCCTTTCTTTGTATTAGTTTCAGATAAGGATTAAACCGAAAGGGATTCAAAGAAAAGTAAACAAAGGACGGGATAATGAATTTAACAAGAAGTGTCCCTTTCGGGGGAAGAAAGAAGGACTTATCTGGAGTGCATGCAGACTTCAATAGACATGACATATTTCTTGGACTGGATACCCGATCTGTGCAACCATCGGATCTCTCATAAACCCATCATAACTCGTGTCTTAAAACCGAGAAACCTTGCCAGGACTCTATCGGTGCCAATGGTTGTAAGGAACTCCTTCTTTTCGATCAATAGCGCCCTTTGCGGGTTTTCGCCAACTGAACTCTCTCATTTCTCTTCTCACCGTCGCCTTATAGTGCTCTTTGCGAGTTTTCACTAATAAGACTCTCTCGTTTTCCATTTCTCTGCTTACCATCGCCTTACGGTGCCCGTATGGGTTTTCACCAACAAGACTCTCTCATTTTATTTCTCTCATTTTGCTTGCATCGGATCCAAGTAGCTGCATTCTCCAATCCTTGAACATTCTCACCGATTGATCGGAAGGACTTGAACAGGGTTTGGGGAAAAAGAATTCGGATTGAATTACAACTTTGGAACCATCCAGGCGGGATCATCGCCGAACCAATATAACATCTGCCCCAGTTTCACTTTTGGGGAAATTTGGATTTTTGTTTTGGTGTGACTGAAACCCAGAGAGGCTGCCTACGTATCCTTTCAGAATCAAGTCGAACGTAGTTCAGGAAAACTTTATTTTTGATTTTGATTTTTTTTACAAACGTTTTTGTGTTCCAGAGAGGGTAATCAAAGAAAGGTAAGTGACTCAAAGGGTTAGCAAAAGGTTGAAGTGTTTGGGGTAGCAAGAATGAATGCCTACGTCATCCCAATGGGATACTACCGGTACCGCAGAAGGGTTAAACGTAATACCTTTTGACCGTGTCTGCATTTACAGATGTTTCATGGTCATTTCCTTCAATGTCTCCCCAGTACAATGCCCCTTTCGGCAATAATTTTCTTATAATGTATGGACCTTTCCAGTTTGGAGCAAACTTTCCTTTTGCTTCCTTGTGATGCGGGAGAATACGTCTCAAAACGAGTTGCTCCACTTCAAAGTTCCTAGGCCGTACATTCTTGTTGTAGGCACGGGCCATTCTTTGTTGATACAACTGCCAGTGACAAACTATGGCCATCCACTTTTTGTCAATCAGGGTTAACTTTTCTAGACAAGTCTTGACCTACTCACTATCCTCAATCTCAGCTTCAACGATAATTCGGAGAGAAGGAATTTCAACTTCTACGGGTATTACTGCTTCAGTGCCATAAACCAATAGATAGGGTGTTGCTCCAACTGATGTGCACACAGTTGTGCGATATCCCAACAATGCAAACGGCAACTTTTCATGCCATTGTCTCAAACTTTGAATCATTTTTCTAAGAATCTTCTTGATGTTCTTGTTTGTTGCCGCTTCAACAACAACATTAGCTTTGGGCCGATAAGGGGTAGAATTCCGATGCGTGATCTTAAATTGTTTACATATCTCCCTCATCAAGTGACTATTCAAGTTTGCAGCATTGTCCGTAATGATAGTTGTAGGAATACCAAAACGGCAGATGATGTTGGAGTGCACGAAGTCTGCCACTGTTTTCTTAGTGACGGCTTCGACCCATTTTGTGAAGTTGTCAATGGCAACCAATATGAATCTATGCCCATTTGAAGCTTTTGGCTCGATTGGCCCAATGACATCCATACCCCAAGCAACGAACGACCACGGTGCTGACATAGGATGCAGTTCTAAAGGTGGTGCATGAATCTGGTCACCGTGTACCTGACACTGATGACACTTTCCGACAAAACTGAAGCAATCCTTTTCCATAGTTATCCAGTAATAACCTACTCGAAGGATTTTCTTTGGAAGGACGTATCCATTCATATGAGGTCCACACACTCCTGCGTGTACTTCATTCATGATTCTTCCGGCCTCTTGGGCATCCGCACATCTTAGAAGGTTCAGATCTGGAGTCCTTTTGTACAAGACCTCTCCGCTCAAGAAGAAGCCATTGGCAAGCCTTCTAATGGTTCTCTTTTGGTCTCCATTGGCTTGCTTGGGATATTTCTTTATTTTCAAAAATCTCTTGATATCGTGATACCATGGTTGAACATTTGGTTCCACCTCAACCGTATTGCAATAACCATGCCTTTCTCGGATTTGGATTTCCAACGGGTCAATTGGACATTGCCTGGATATGGCAACATCTAGGCCAAAGTAGCGAGTGCATCGGCTAACTCATTGTGAAACCGAGTAATGTACCTAAACTCTACTGACTTGAACCGCTTACTAAGATCTTCCACATGCTTCCTGTATGGAATAAGCTTGGCATCTCGAGTTTCCCATTCTCCTTGAGCTTCTCGGATAATCAAATCCGAATCTCCCATGATTAAATATTCTTCCACATCTTGGTCGATTGCCATGTTCATGCCCATAATGCAAGCTTCATACTCGGTAGTGTTGTTTGTGCAGAAAAACCGAAGCCGGGCTGTGGCCGGATAGTGCTGACCAGTGGGTAAGATCAAGATTGCCCCAATCCCGACACCTTTTGCGTTCACAGCTCCATCGAAGAACATCTTCCAAGCATTGGTGTCTTCTGAAATTACCTCAACTGAATCTACTTCCTCGTCCAGAAAATAAGTACTCAAAAGCTGATATTCATCATCAACAGTATTTTCCGCTAAAGTTTGAGCTTTCATTGCCGTGCGGGTGACATAGACTATGTCAAACTTGGTGAGTAGGATTTGCCATTTTGCTAACCTCCCCGTGGGCATCGGCTTTTGGAATATGTACGTCAAAGGATCCAACCTGGTGATGAGTTAGGTGGTGTAGGCCAATAGGTAATGCCTAAGCTTCTGAGCGACCCAAGTGAAGGCACAACAAGTCCTTTCCAACAAAGTGTATTTGGCTTCGTAACTAGTGAACTTCTTACTCAAATAGTATATTGCCTGTTCTTTCTTCCCGGTCACATCATGTTGCCCGAGAATGCACCCAAAGGAATTCTCCAACACTGTCAAATACAAAAACAAAGGCCTTTCAGGTTCGGGTGGGACCAAGACTGATGGATTTGACAGATATTCTTTGATTTTGTCGAAGGCTTCCTGACACTCATCTGTCCATTTAATTGCTGCATCTTTCTTCAACAGCTTAAATATGGGCTCACATGTGGAAGTCAACTGAGCAGTGAACCTGCTGATGTAATTCAACCTTCCCAAAAGACTCATAACCTCTTTCTTGGTTCTCGGAGGGAGTAAATCCCGAATAGACTTTATCTTTGTTGGATCTAGCTCGATGCCCCTCCGACTGACTATAAATCCCATAAGTTTCCCAAACGGAACTCCAAATGCACATTTAACTGGATTTAGCTTCAAGTTCATACTTATGCAGACACTCAAAAAACTTTCTCAGATCCCGAACATGGTCATCCTGCGTTCTGGATTTAATGATCACATCGTCCACATATACATCAATTTCTTGGTGCATCATGTCATGAAATATGGTAGTCATAGCTCTCATGTAAGTTGCCCCGGCGTTCTTTAAACCAAAAGGCATGACCCTACAACAGTAAGTGCCCCAGGGTGTGATGAAGGCCGTCTTTTCCGCATCTTCTTCATGATATCCAGCATACCAATCCACGAAAGACTGTATCTCATGTTTGGCACAATTGTCAACAAGGATGTGGATGTTTGGCAAAGGGAAGTTGTCTTTGGGGCTTGCTTTGTTTAGATCCCAATAGTCAACACACACTCGGGTTTTCCCATCTTTCTTTGGCACTTGGACCACATTAGCCAACCATGTGGTGTATCGGACCACTCGGATTACACACGCTTTCAACTGTTTGGTGACCTCTTCTTTGATCTTGTCACTGATGTCAATTTTGAACTTTTTCTGTTTTTGCTGGACAGGGGGATGATCGGGGTAAGTTGGCAATTTGTGCACCACTAAATCAACACTCAGTCCTGGCATATCATCGTAGGACCAAGAAAACACGTCTTTTAATTCGAACAAAAGTTGGATCAGTGCATCCCTAGTTTTTCATCTGTGTGAATGCTTATCATGGTTTCTTGGACATCTTCTGAACTACCCAAATTAACTGGCTCGGTTTCATTTAAGTTTGGCCTAGGCTTATTCTCAAATTGTTCCAGTTCTCAGTTTATTTCCCTAAAAGCCTCATCTTCATCGTATTCTGGTTCTTCATTTATTATTTCACAATTGGACAGCGTGTTAGGATCTGGGCATGAAGTCCACAAGCATGTCATGTTATTTAAGTTCGCATTATTAGAACTGAAAGAAGAAATAAGAAAAATAACAAAAATCAGAAAGAATAAAGAAAGAGATTCATAGACGATGAAATATTGATTTCATTTCATTGAATTTTAAGATACAAGGGTTTGCATTGGAATTTTAAAGACAATAAACTAAAAGAAACATTCGAGTTACAACTTGGAATAACTCGGAATGTAGAAAAGGTGGCATGACTGGACTACCGGGATTCTCGCCTGACTGGGAACAGAGTAGCCTTCTAGTTTTGCAGCTTGGCATTGGGCCCTACATATTGCAACTCAGCGGTGCTCGAGCCTTCTCTCGGTTGGACCATGTGAGTCTCATACAGAATTTGCCTCATGGCTCCACATATGTTTTCAATTTCCTCGGCCGCGAAGGCCTTATCTTCCTCCTCTATGTATCTGGGCTTGACGAATGTTTTGAAAAGATGCGGGATTGGCTGCGGCGACACCCAACCATTGCTCTTTTGTTCATTTGCCCACGTCACATCAGCTGCTGTGGTGTGAAAACCCACACCGAAGAACTTCTAGCTGGCAGCCAGAGTTATAGGTTCTGTGATACCTTGCAACGATACCCCGAGCCCCTTTCCGGGCTTATACCCGTGCTTGATCATTTCAGTAGCGACCATGATTGACGCATTTAAGAGAAAGGGTTGAGGACACGGGCTTCCTTCTTCACATTGATCTGGGACCACAACCTCAAAAGCTTGATAGAATATGTTCTCGCTACCTTCCCTAGCCTCGAGACATGGGACTGACGGGTCCCTGTAAATTGATTGCTCGTCCTCTCCATGGACCATGATCTCCTGATCTTCGTGATCAAATTTCACCATTTGGTAGAGAGTAGAAGGTACGGCCCCTGCAGCATGGATCAGAGGCCTTCCTAAGAGAAAATTATAAGAGGTGTCCATGTCCAAGACCTGAAACGTCACTTCGAAATCCACAGGACCGATAGTCAAGATCAAATCGATCTCCCCTATTTTGTCTCTCTTGATGCCATCAAAGGCACGCACACAAACATTGTTAGGCCTGATTCTCTCAGTCCCCAATTTCCATTCTTTGCAAAGTTGAGAGAGGGCATATGTTGACCCCAGATCCACCATCCAGCATGGCTCTTTTCACATAGTACCCTTCACACTTAACTGTCAGATGAAGAGCTTTGTTGTGGGCAGCCCCTTCTGGGGGCAAGTCATTTCTGCTAAATGAAATCCGATTGACTTTGAAGAACCGTTCCGCCATCCTTTCCAGTTGCTCAACAGTGGTTTCAATCGGAACATATGCTTCATTGAGGGTCTTCATCAACACTTTCTGATGCTCAATTGAGCTTATCAAGAGAGACAAGAGCAAGACCTGAGAGGGAGACTTCCAGAGTTGGTCAATTACCTCGTAGTTTGCAGTTTTAATTTTGTGGAAGAATTCTTCTGCTTCTTCGGCACTAACTGGCCTTTTAAGCGAAAAACGCTTCTGTTTGGCACTGTTCACTTCTTCCAAATTGAGGTACTTCCCAGCCGGGTTAGTTTCATTTACTTCCCCCGTGATTTCTTTCCCCTTGTAAGTCACAATTGCTTTGTTGTGGTTCCAGAGGAATGTGGGGGTCTTTCATGGGCTCTTGTGGTGCGCAACTAATGATCACGGGCTCGTTCAGCCCGGGTGGAATTATTGGTCCCCGTGCCACATAAGTCCCTTTGGTTACATACATCTTAGGTCCCTTGTTCAGCTCGAGCCTTTTAGGAGGACTCAATGCGAATTGTTCTTTTCTGGAGGCCCGAGGAACATAAAGAATGGCATCCTTAGGGGGTACTGCCCCTATTTTGGTTTCCACCGTCTTTTCTACACTTTGAGGGGTGGAGTTACTCTTCTTCTCCCCCTTGTCTTGCTTTGCAGCTGCCCTTGGCTTCTCTTCAACATCAGCGATGGCAATGATGGCTTTCAGGGCTGGGTCAAACTCTTTATCTTCACAAATCATGCCAATAAATGGCCCGTTGTTATGAGCCGGCAATGGGTTATTGGTCACATTAGGGATCTCTTCATCTTTCAGCACTATCCTCTTTTGCTCTATTAGACTTTCGACCGCCCTTTTAAGAGTCCAACAGTCTTCAGTGTCATGCCCTTCTGCTCCTGAATGGTAAGCACATCGAGTACCATGTCGGTAGGAGGGCGCCTCTGGGTTTTGCCTGTTCTGGGGTACGGGTCGCAACAAACCCATTTGGACCAGCTTAGGGAAAGGGCTAGAGTATGATTCACCAATAGGCGTGAAGTTGTTTCTTCTGGGTGGCTCCCGGGCACGGGCATTGTATGGGAAATTATTTTGTGGGGGTCGGGGATTATATGGAGCTCGGTGAGGAAGGTTATTTCTAGGAAGTGGAGCTCGGTTTTGGTTAAACTGTTGTTGTGGCCGAGCGTATGGCTGGGCATTCATCATTGCGTAAGACTGAGGAGCCATGGCATAAGCCACATCCTGGTAAAGGATAATAATGTTGCGGGGTGTTAGGAGGGAAGTAACCTCTGGGTTGACGGGGGTTTCTAAGACTTGAAGCCACCATCGCCACTTCTTCTTTCTTCTTTCTGTTTGCTACACCTCCTGACCCGCTCATGATTGCATGGGACGTTGCTCTTATAGCAGATTGGCTCAATATGTGACCCGTTTTAAGACCATTCTCGACCATCTCCCCAATCTTGATAGCCTCAGCAAACGACTTTCCGATTGCAGACATCATATTCTGGAAGTAGTCAGCCTCTTGGGCTTGTTGAAAAACACTGACATCTCAGTCTCATCCATCAGGGGTTTCACCCTGGCAGCTTGTTCGCGCCACTTGACAACATATTCTCGAAAACTCTCCGAAGACTTCTTTTTGAGTTTTGACAGGGAATTTCTGTCTGGAGCTATATGTTGTACTGAAACTGCCTGACAAAATCTCAAGCCAAATTGTCCCATATGTGCCAGCGAGATATGTCTTGATCCATATGCCACTGGGATGCAATTCCGACTAGACTTTCTCCGAAATAAGCCATTAGGAGTTCTTCTTTTCCACCTGCCCCTCTTAATTGATTGCAATATCTCTTGAGGTGGGCTATGGGGTCCCCGTGTCCGTCATACTTTTCAAACTTGGGAGTCTTCAAACCGATGGGCAAATGAACACGTGGGAACATACATAAATCAGCGTAGGATACGCTCTTTTGGCCACTTAAACCTTGTATATTCTTAAGTCTTTGTTCCATTCTTCTCATTTTCTGAGTGATTTCCTCTTTCTCGGGATTCTTCGTAGCTTTCTCTTGTCCCGCGGTAAACTCATACCGGGGTTGTTGAGGGTAAGAATTGGCGGTGAAATGGGCAGTGTCTGGTGGAAAGGATGGCACTTGGAAAGTAAAGGATGATGGATCAAATCTAGGCCTGGGAAAAGTTGGCTGTGCCATAGCCGAGGTTGGTGGTGCGGTGAATATGTTAGAGTCCACTCCCAAAATCAATGCCTGGGGGCGAACCCGAGAAGGCGTTCCGCCGAAATGGGCTGAGATTGTGGGATATCCGAGTGGGGTGTTCGGGTAATTTATGGGGATGTTGGAAGTTCCACTTGCTTTGGGAAGTAGCTCGGGGAAACCAAGTATTGCACTAGGCGGCTCTCTATCGTTGGACCAAGCGTCCCACATTTCGAACTTGCGGAGGCGCAATGCCCTATTCTCTTCAGTGGCTGTCGACTCTGATGTTGGGATAGCCGATATCGGGCTGTCCTCTGGGATGGGAAGTGTTGGTACATGACTTTCTGACGACATTTCGACACTTCCCTTGGATCTTGTAAAGTAAGGGTGCGAAGCCAGGTTACCACAAACCAACCACCTTAATAGAACCTAATCTCAATATCAAACACAACAAACCAGTTAGTTTGAGGCAATTAACACATAGGGAATCACACATTAGGGGATATGATGCACCTATGCAGTTAAATGTGTTTCTACATGTTGTGCAACAGTTGCGTGTCTCATCCCGGCTTTTGTTTATCTTCCAGATGGTGCTTTTCAACAGTTGCTCTCTTTTGCATTCTCTCATCGTTTTCTCTCTTTTTCTTGTTTTCTCTCCTTTCTCATTTTCTCCTTTATTTGAGGTAGTTCAAAAACATGACCGGATCCGATGGGCATTGCCTACGTATCACGACGCTGCATGAATAAGATTATCACGTAGTTCAAGGGATAAGTGCAAAAATAAATAAACACACACATTTTTTTGATTTTTTCTTCAATTTTCATTAAAATAAACCCCCCCTAATCTTCTCTATTACAAACGACTCCATCATGCCTACCTAAGAATTGAAAGACTAGAACAGACTTAAAACAGGCTCTAGAAATGAAAAATACAGACTCAAAAGAAAAATAAGCAAGAGTACATAAGTGCCTCCAATCCGGCTCGAGGGACACCAGTTGGTCTTGCCGCGGGCCTACGTGCCATGTCATCCTGAAGACGATAGAGGTCGTCCATTATCTAGCAAACACAGATCATTACCGAGGCAAAGAACATGGACCTGGTTATGTCCTCACATTCGGTGCATCTCATTACAATGTAGTCGGCGATTCTTCTAACCCTTCCCTGATGATGCCCCTTTCTTGTAACAACCGCCCAATTTGCTGGGATCTAGCCTCCAAAACCTGGGTGGGCATATGATTCTGCTCTTGCAGATGTTGTAGGTCCTCCTCTAGCTGCGCCATCAAAGCGTAGCAATGTTCTCTCTCTCGGCTTTGATGCTCTTGGCTTGCTTAGTCATTTCGCCCTCAAGGCTATTAAGCTCCTTTTTCCAACCCATGACCCCTCTGTCATATCTTTCCTTCAACTTTCGAATGAAAGTTGCCCGTTCTTCTGCATTTATGGCCAACTTTGTTCGGGCTTTTGCTAGCTCAGCCTCAGTTTTTTGTAAATCATCCTCAGAGTCACGTACTTTCTGTGTAAGGCTGTAGATAAACTTTTCATCTTTTCTGCTTCTGCCCGGGTTCTCAGCTGCTATCCTCATTTTTCGGACTTGGGCTCGGAGAGCTTCATTTTCTTGAGCCAACCTTTTTCTTTCACCCTCGGCCTCTCGCGCCTGTAGATCATTATTGAATACGATGTTTCTCAACTCTGCTTGCAAAGCGTGAATGGTGGCTTGATACTTTTTCTCCTTCTCTCCCCAGGCCAACTTTTCCTGGACTTTATCATCAAAAGCTTAATCATGCGGTCTTTTGGCGGGCCTTTCAGGCTCGGGCTCGGGCTCTGGCTCATTATTCACACAAAACCTTTTCTCAAACCATGCAGCATAATTTGGATCAACTTCTCCTTTGGCAAGATCTGGTACCTGGGTGTCACTTTTTAGATATCGACAACCATTCCAATCCCATTGGACTAAAGCCTCGGGTAGTGTTTCTTCTGGGTGTAGCTCAATGACTTGGGTACTCAAATCAGCATCTTCGGGTACCACTTGATATCTTTCTAGCTGCCTTAGAACTCTTTGCGGTGCATATGGTTGGATACTCCTTAGACCCATCATCATCAAGTAGCCTTTTGAAGCAGTCATGTATATAACTTCCGTTACCGGAAGCCATCCTATGGTCCATTCAATTTGACTTGCTTTCAGAATTCTTAAGTGGGAGACCGAGGCCTCAAACCCTTCTGGAGATTTGTAATCTTTCATCCTTTCCTCATATCTCTTGATGAAGTTGTTTCCGTCCGCACCATAACTCATGAACTTGGGGTGACGGCGGAGATGTTCGATCAACCACATTTGAAGAAGAATTTTGCAACCCTCGAAGAATTGAGCCCCGGATTTACACAAGGTTAATGCTCAATAAATGTCTGTCAGCACTAACGGAACAAGTGTGTGATCTTCCTTGGTAGTGAGGATCTGTGCAATTCTGGCCATACGAGTGTCTATTGTCCCTTCCGCATTCACAAAGACCATGATCCCCAAAAATGCCACAATGAAAGAAAACCCATGATGAATTTGCCAGGTGCTCTTATCTTGTTTGTTGTTTAATCCCTTTTCATGCGTTTCAAACCCAGCTGAGTGCCCAAACCTGAAGTACAAGAATTTGAAAGAACAACATCCTTTGCTCACATGGGCCTTCTTCATTTGTTTACTAATATTCAGAAGATCGAAGAACTTGTGCACAGAGGGAGCCCTTTGGAATATGAGTTGCTGCTTCCTCAAGTCTTGGCCAAAGTCAATATACCCGGCCATTTCCTCCAGAGTAGGGGTGAGCTCGAAATCCGAGAAACGGAACACGTTACAGACGGAATCCCAAAAGGTTACCAAAGCTTTGATTAGATCCTCCCGGGGTTCGATGTTCATGATGTCTATAAGGGAACCCAACTGCTTTTTTACCCAATCCTGGCCATCTTTGTCTAAATCATTCCACCACAAGCGAAGCTGCAACTGAGCCTACTCTATGACCAACTCTGACGGGTTATGAACAATATTCATTTGTACCTGCAGAGGGTCAAGGATAGGGTTGACTATGGTGGACTCTTTTTGCAAAACAAGTTTTCAATTTCTAAAATAAAATCAACGGACAAAGACCCCCCCCCCCCCCCCGTTACTGCTACTTTAACGTCAAAAACTAGGTCGTTTTGTTA
>NW_017670371.1:839540-848413 GCF_001879085.1 Nicotiana attenuata | reverse complement strand
AACCCCGACCCCCCCCCCCCTTATGCTACTTTAGCAAAAATGGTCGTTTTTGTAAACGTGGCCCCTTCACAATTCCAAACAAATTTGAGGCCAGGGGAAGGTATTTTATGGAAAAAGACACCTTACTGACAGACTTTCCCATCTTCACGAAATAGCCTTTCGACAATTGAAAGATAATCTAAGGCTATCCCGGCAAAAACGACTTAAATCACAACCGAAACTGGGTCGGCTTATTCTTTTGACGAAAGCCCTAAATTACACTTTACTTGATTATTTTTGTAAAAATGAGGCCGAACCTTATGTGGGTTGCCTACGTATCCCACATCCGGTGAGAATCAGACCTGCGTAGTTCGGTCAGTTTTGACATAAAAAATGATATTTGACTCACTTTTTTTTGAAATACATTTTCCTTTTTTTTTCAAAAAATTTTGGCAGAGTTTCGAGACATTTTCAAATACCGGGATTTCTAGAAACCGGGTAAATTCTCTATCCTACCACACTCTTTGTTTTTCTGTTAATTTTCTTTTCCTAGCCGGTCAACATGCAAGCCGAAACAAATAAACATTCATATAGCACGTAGGATGCATCAGGATGGTCTGTTATTTTGAGTACACATGCCCTAGACGGACCCAACACTTGTGTTGAGTCCCCAAGGTTAAATGCACATGATGCAAACAAACGTTCCTACTAGGGATACGATATGAGATTGCGTTATTCTAGGTTTAAACCTGGGGTTGTGTTATAAACCCGGCTTACCTGAGCGGACGAACTCGAGTCGAGGAGGGAGCAACGTACCGGGAGCACGAAAGTCTGCCCGGCCTTGTTGCTTGCCCAGCCCCGTTCTATTTGGTATAACTTCTAACAGAAAAAGTGGGCCACGCGAACGTGTGCACCGTTTTTTAGAAGACTCAGGGAGAAGAGGGTTTCGTAACAGTTTAATATACAATTCAAACAATATCAAAGCGGTTAAAATCAACATTTATCATATTAGGTACACAAAAATACAGAAATATAAACAATAAACCCAAATAAAAATCACATTAATAAGCTCGAATTCTTGAACCCTGAACCGGAAGTTCTGGGTTCTTTTCCCCAGCAGAGTCGCCAGAGCTGTCACACCTCCTTTTTTTTTTTACCAGGAAAGGGTTATAAGGGAGTTTTTCCATTTAAAGTGACAATGATCGAAACAGGATTATATATTAAATTCAGAGTCGCCACTTGGGATAATTTATGATGTCCCAAGTCACCGATTTAAAATCCCGAATCGAGGAAGTTTTGACTTTATTTGTAAAAGTCTGCGAACCAGAAATTCTAGATAAGTAATTCTGTTAACCCGGGAGAAGGTGTTAGGCATTCCCGGGTTCCGTGGTTCTAGCACGGTCGCTTAGTGATTATTAATTGGCTTAAATTGTTTAACTAGTCATTTTTAGGACCTATATACATTTATCGTTTACCGCTTTTAATTGCTTGATTATTCGTAATTAAAGAATTGAGTTACGCGTACGTATACTCTTTTCCTCTGGCACGTCAAAATCATGTCACGCGAACGTGTCCATAATTAATAACGCTTTGTTTATTTGTTAAGAAAGTTTAGTTGAAGTTGCGCGAACGCATCCCTCGAGTCTCTTTTTAGAATTAAATTCGCAATTATGTTATGCGAACGTATACATAATCATAATAATAATCTAAGTCAAGCCTAAAGCAAACTACAAGTGTATAAGATTATTTAATACTAAGGTAATATTAATATGAGGGCCATGGCTTATGGATTTTTGTTTGTGTATGGCGCACCTCGAATTATTTTAACCAAAGGGTTGCGTTTCAATTAAGTAAGACTAAAGATACTTATATTTAAATCCTAATTTTGAAGTTCAAACTAAGGATCCCTTAAAGTGTGAGAGGGCTAAGCTTTTAAATTATTTCTTTTGAAAAAGGAGTTTGGGCTTGGGCGTTCAACACTTGATTAAATCAAGAAACATTCAGCTTTGAAAAGCTGCATTTGGGCTCCAAGTTTGGTCCAGCAGAAAAAGAACTCCAGGGCTCTTGCCCTTGTTGGAATTTAACCGAGTTTTCGCCCACATTGGACTTGAGGCGGGCCTAGTTGCAAACAATTATTGGCTGGGCCTATCTACCCCTTTTTACATACTAAAGCTGGCCAAATTTGTACATTCACCACAAGTAAATCCTAATTTTCTTTTAAGTAAAAGAAACCAACATTCAAAATTCAATTTTTAATTTGAAGATCAGTCACATGAGTACACAAAAGCGAGCATTTATAATGTTATTCACCATGGAAGTCTATACTAAATGAAGAAAGAAAATATCCAAGCTGTTGGGCTTAGCGCCCAGGCCCATTTTCCTGGGTCCAAACTTGCTCAAATGAGTCCCATGTTAGGCCTTGTTGCAAGTCTGGCTCAATTTATGCCATGTCCCAAACCATCACACAATAATAACGTTTATCACAAAAGGAAAAGGGTCCAACTGCTATGACCCTATACTAAATTAGATAAAAACTAAATTTAAAAATCATTGCAACAGTCCATTTTGTCTACTGAATGTCCCTGAATTTACAACATAATCCTAAGTGTAACTAACATCTAAAAGAAAAGGAAAAATTCTTTTAAAAGTAAACAAAAGGAAAATTCTTCCTAGCTTCAGGTTTTTCCTTGCCATTAGATTCTCCAAACCAAAGTGCAGACTTGCAAGAAATCAGCTATAGAGTTGTTTCTCACAAGTCCACATTTCAAGCTCCAGCCCTGATATTGCTTAGCCTTATCACCACTCACATGCCAAAACAACAAAGATAATATGCAAATTTCAACATACATAGAGATTCATTGACTAGTGTATCTTTGACTTAACTGACAAAGCAATCAGACCTTGAGAAGTTGAGCACATATATAGCACAATATTCAGATTTCATGATCAAATTCAGTAGCCATTTAAGGCAATATTAACACATGATTTATAGGCATTAATTAACCCTAGGTTCACATAGTCATGGTTTATAAGAGTAACAGCAAAGCTAAGCCAACAAAAACAGGTTTCAAACATAAATTTTGAACTAAAAATTGATTCTATTCAAGATGGACATTGTCACATACCTTGAAACTGAAAATATAACAGAGAAATGACCAAATAAAGGTCAAGGAAAAAAGAACCAAGAAGCTTCAGCAACCAAACACAGCAACAAACCTAGTAAAATGGTACTCAGAATGCTAGTAGAATGAACCAGCTCTTAACCAATTGTCCATAGCCAAAGAAACCAGAACTTAAAAGGAACAATGGATCGGTTATTTGCCATAAGAGGAGGAATTTTCAGAGGTTTAGTTCAAAAATCAGGAGTGATGAACAAAAGAAACCCTTGAATCTTCAAAGTGCCTTTTCTTTTACTTTTGGTAATTCTCAGAATGTTTTTCTCTGTGTTTTCAGCACCCTTTTTGTGCATAAAAATGATGCTGAATGTGTGTGTGATTTCAGAATGAGAGTATCTATATATAAGCTGCCTAGGATGGGTAGTTTTTAGGAATATTCCTTATCCTAATTCTGAAAAATAGTACTGTCCTTTTTTCACAGCCCTGGTACAACCGTCCCTTTTATCCTATTTTTTCAGCATCTTTTACAACCACTAGGACAGCTGTACACTTTTTAGAAACTTCTTTTTCTTAGTTATTTTCTGAAAACTTATCCTAAGTTTCTTTTAATTCAATAAAGCCCCTACATGTTTCTAAGGATTTGCAATTCAAGGCAAACAAGGGACCCGACCATAAGGATTTCAGGGCCCAAAGTCAAATGATGTAAATTAAACTCTAATATCTGCCTAATTAATGAAAATAAAGGCCATATAATTAACACTAAGTTTATGCAACTAATATCTAAACAACAATCAAACCAAGATTAAAGAAAGTTGTAAAGAAATCCTAGAAATTAGACTACTTAATTTATAAATCAAAACAAATTAATTAACTAAATATAATATTTGAAAATCTGACTGAAACTAGGCTAATCATTGCAACTAAAATAAGTAATAGTGGAGATGAACAAATACACAAACAAAAATAGAGTATTCATGCAATTCTAACAACCTTAAAATTAACCTTAATCAGCTTAAATCCGATGCAATCGAAACCAAACTTTAGACAATTGTAAGATTCAGCATGCTTCATAAACAAATTAACAATACCAATTAAAAGAAAACACTGTCACTATCTAAATCCTACATGCTAAAAGAAAGAAACAAAAACAGAAGATAGCATGGAAAGAAGAAAAGAAAGAAAGAGAACAAAAAAAAATGGAAGAAGAATTACCTATGGCTGTTTTGGACTGGACCAGTTAATGAACTATTCTGAAGGAAGAATTTGTGTACTTGTACAACCATTATTGGCTGTTCTTAACAAGAACAATCAATTAATGGACGTTTTGGGTTCACCCCTTCCAACCACTGACCGAGAAAAAGAAGAAAGGAAAATTTAGGGTTTATATTGGAATCTTAGATTTAAGATTCGACAGGATTAAGGGTGATTCGAGGGAAACCAAGGGGATATTTGGGACGAGGAGGAGGAGGAGGAGATTGCATGGTGTGAATCTGGTGGCATTTGGGTGACTTAGGGTTTTGAGGTTCCAATTTTCGATCAAAGATTCGAAGCTTCTGGTAGGGATTCGAAGGAATTGGTTTAGGGATTTGAAAAGAGGAGATGATGGGGATTGATTGGTGAAAATGTGGTGGTATTTGGAGGTGGCCCGCCGCCGTGAGGCGATTTCCGGCGGCGGTTTAGGGCGGAGGTTCGGAGAAGGTATGAGAGGGTTGAGAGAGACGAAGTGAGGGGGTGTTTTGGGGGGGGGGGTAGGGGGTCTGTTTCGAACAGTTATATAGTAAAGGGGAGGTCAGTTCCCATCCGTTCGATCAAATAAGATCAATGGATGGGATTCAATAGCCATGGAACGATGTCGTTTTGACCAGTGGTGGTTTTGACTGGGTATATCAATTATTGGGGCTGGGTCTGGGTTTATTTGGAACAAGTCTTGGCATTAAAAATGGCCCAAATTCAAAATTAAGCCCTTTTGTTCAATTACCCAATTATTTACTTTTCTTTTGTTTTTGTTTTTCTTTTTCTTTAATTAAAATCCTATATTAATCTAAATTGTAAAATTAAACTAATTATCTAATTACAAAAATTATAAAACTACTACGATCCTAAATTAGAAGAGAAAAATCACTAATCTAAAAATTAAAAGGTAAAAATGTAAAATGAGCTATATTTTTTTTATTTTCATTTTTAATAAAACAAATAATTAGCTAATTAATCCTAAAAATGTGAAAATAAAACCTAAATGCAATGCATGATATTTTTGACATTTTTCATGGTTTTAAATAAAAATTAAACGTGCACAAAAAGGAAAACAATTAATAAAATCCTACAAAAATTCTACAAAATGGCAAATAATTGGAAAAAATCTATTTTCGTGGATTTTGTAGGAGTAATTCATATAGGGAAAAAATCACATGCTCACAGTTACTATCCCTTGCATAACTCGTCGCCTCCCAAGAATAACTGATGCTAGCGTCTTCATCCTCCCGATCATGCTTCCCATGCATCTAATGCCTAGAAAGACCCAATTCTTTTAGATCTCAAGATCACGTACATGGTTCCCGCCTTATCAATGCGTGCTAGTTACCTCTATGCTCCATTTATCTAATAATTGATGTCGTCATAATGATTAACCATGTCAGCATTGTTGGTAGTAATCTTCGTGTCTATTAGCATACAACCTCAGGAAGTACTCTGCTCAGCGCCTTAATGGATTCCTGAATAATTCCAGTCCAATCTTGAACTCCGTTGTTCCTCATTGTATTAAATCTATTGGGTATTGAAGGTTCAAACAAGTCAAAGAGGAAGCTTCACCGTGTGATCACATATATTCGATAGGTAATTTTATGGTCAGTTTATGATAGCACATCTTAGAGTAATTGTTGAAGGTCATCAAAGGTTTAATGTGGGTGTTCGCGTAGAGATTTAGAGTTTAGGAGGGTGAACGGGTTAATCTCAATATTTTTCCCCCTGAAGATGTTATGTGAATTGATAATGAAGGTGACATAAGTGTATTTCACATTAGGCCGCACTATGAGTATGATGTTTCCCCATCGTTGTTCTCCCCGTATTATCTATTTTCATAATGTCTATGTCTAAGAAGGTAGTTGGAAATCCTTTGTGCATCATTCCGGTGGAAATTATTGAAGGAGAAGTTAATGGATAGTTGGCCTATGAAGGGTATCTATTTGTCATCCTTGTTAGGTAAGTTTGGGAGTGGAGATTGTTTCCGTGAATGTGTTGTGGCGATGTCTGTAAGTATAAGAGGCGACATTGAAGGCCGAGAGTGTTGTGGAAATAAAAATTTTGATTTGAAAGGTACCTTCTAGGTGTTATGAGTTAAAAATGTGCAGTCCATGTCCAGGTATCATTATGATAATGTAGTACTCGTAATAATGAGATTCGTGTTATTGATATATACAATGTGGTGCTTCGTCGAGTTGTGGATTTGTTGTTAGGATGGTTTTATTGGTTCTGTGGCAAGTGGGTATGCCTAGTTACAAAGGAGACTCTGCCGAAATTTCTGAAAAATTTGGGAGTTAGTCAAAATTTAGGGACTTGAGACATGTGAGAAAAAGGGATATATTATTTTAAGTGTTTGGGGAAGACTCTACTTCTCATTCGAGGACGAATGATCCTAAGCGGGAGAGAATGTAAGGCCTCAGAAAATTTCGCTAAGAAATTTAGGATTTCTTGTTGCTAGGTAGGCTAATTAAAATATTTTACGTGCTATTAACATGATGAACATCAATTAGATATGGTAAATAAGTGTATAAGTCATATAATAAGTAACTTGGGGGTCTAATGAGAGGCCTAAGTCTAAGCCAAGTTAGAAAATTTTTCAATAGGCTAAAATTCCAAATGTGTTCGCACAAATCCACACTTTGGACGAACATATATAAATATATTTAAGGTTTTATGTGATGAAAAACCTACCAATTGAAAGATCTTCGAGTATAGTTTCTAACACTTCAAATCATTTGTCATTTGGACACTCCTACACAAAGTTATGATCAAAGTACCAAAGGCCGGCAAAATGCGATCCCGTGGCAGATTCTGCGATCGCAAAATCATTATGCAATCCGCATAATTGATCTGCGACCGCAGAAATGGTCGCAAAATGGACTAGTGTAGCCCAGTTCTGGGCACCAGTTTTGCGGTGCATTATGCGACCCGGATACCAATTGTGCGGTCCATTATGCGGCCGCAGACCCGAGTTTGGAGGGTTAATTTTTCTATTTTCATGACCCGACCCCATTTTTATATATAGGCTTTGGGGCTTCGTTTGGGGCGATATTCTGATGATTTTACAGAGAGGTAAGAGAATTTTAGAGAGAGAAGGAGGGAGCCTAACATTCTAACCATTCAATCTTTCATCAATCTTCAAGAATCAAGGAAACCAATCACAAGATCTTCATCTAAGAGGTAAGGTTCTATACACTAGACCTTAATTTCGAGTTTGGGGTATAAGATGGGTTATTGAGGTATGATTCTTGGGTGTAATAGTATTATGTATACATGCATGTACAAATAAGGTTTGTGGGAAGTTTGTTGAACATAAATAAGTAAAGATTGGGTTGGGTAATGAAGGAAATCTTGTAAAAGAGCTTTGAAATCAAGATGCACAACTAGTGTTTGATAAAATGCTCAAATGAGCCGAAACCATGAATATCTTCCTAATTTGTGTTCGATTTTGTTATGTCTCAAAGTAGATTGGGATTGCTGGAATTTCCGAAACGTTGCAGTAACTTAAGGAAAGCTTAAACAAGGTATGTTGGCTAATCTTTCTCTCTTAGAATCGAATTCCATATATGTTTTCATAAGTTCAAGTATGGTTGGCTCAAAGTTCATAAATCTTATATTCCGGGTTATTGCCCATAAACTTGTCCATTCTGAGATGAGCCTTATGATACATACATACATACATATATATATATATTCCAAGTATGAGTTTCATATTAAAATATTACGACTTTGAGTCGTGTTTCAAATAAAGGCTAAACTCGATATGGTTGATACTCCTAATTGCTCTTATGTGTACCAAATGTATTTGATTGATTGTGTCTAGTTGTTGGTAATCTATAAAGATGCTTGAAATGAATTAAATGAATTTGTGTTGCAAGAATATATGTGCAAGATGTGTCTTAATGCTTTCGATATGCTATTTTGTCAAATGAGAATGTGTGAAGAATGTGAAACATGTGCTAAAATGCCTAGACTTCAAGTCGAGTTTGATTTGTGATTGTTATGCCGAAATGTGTTAAATCCTCTTTCTGCTTACGACCTATAATTGCTCTGTACGTGCCTATTGTCTTGAATTGAAAGATTTAATGTTGAATGTGAAAATGATGTAAAATGTGGGGGAAAAGAGCTTGAGTCATGAAATGTGGCCTAGTGCCAAGTATGATGTGATAATTGTGGCCCCAAGTGCCGATGAGCTGATATATGTGAAATAAATTTGACACGAGATAATTGATAGAAAATTTAAATGTCTTGAGTGAGACGGCCTAGCCGATCGGGCCGTCATCGGACACCGTGCCGCGCATATGGTGGTATTGTGCTGGAAATTGGACCAGAATTGAAACGGGAATTGAGATTGTGGAAAAATGTCTCCAAGGAGATGACCTAGCCGATTGGGTCATAATCAGACTCCGTGCTAGATTCATGGTGGTATATGTATATATATATATATATATATATATATATAACACACACACACATATATATATATATATATATATATATATATATATATATATATATATATATATATATATATATATA
>NW_017670371.1:807146-839453 GCF_001879085.1 Nicotiana attenuata | reverse complement strand
TATATATATATATATATATTGGCACAGAAATTGTGATTGAAATTGGAAGTTGGTTATGATGTGCATATTGTGAAAAATGGTATTGTGAATAGTAGTATTGTGAATTGTTGTGAATCGTTATTAAAGATATGCTATCCAATAATAATATGGTCTTCATATTGCAAGTGTCATTTTCACCATACGAACTTTCGTATATTGAAAAATTGATATGTTTTAACTTGGCCTCTGGATATCATTGATTATTACTTGTTGTTTACATGATTGTCTTTTCTTATATTGGCATTCTATTTTGAAAGAGGACTTTTAGCTATTCATACTAGTACTATTTGACAGTACTAACGTCCCTTTTGCCGGGGGCGCTGTATCTTTAATGGATGCAGATGGTTCCACAGTAGGCGGCAGTGATCAGTGATAGCGGTACGCTCCTTTCAGCTAACTTGGTGATCCCCACTTCATCTCGGGGTCCTGTGTCATTTGGTTATCGTGTACTTGTATTTTGAGGTATAGCCGGAGCCTTGTTACCGGCATTTTTATATTATTCTTCAATTGTATTTAGAGGCTCTGTAGACAGGTTGTAGGTGGTGTTTGGTATTGGAAATTAAATTAGAAATATTGGTATTTGACAAATATATTTTTCTTCAAATCTATAAAAACTGTAACATTTCGTATATTATGGTTGAAACTGCTAATGGAAACAAAATGGAAGTGGTTAATGAAATATTTACCAAGTATGA
Organism: Nicotiana attenuata; assembly: GCF_001879085.1. Taxonomy (NCBI): domain Eukaryota; kingdom Viridiplantae; phylum Streptophyta; class Magnoliopsida; order Solanales; family Solanaceae; genus Nicotiana; species Nicotiana attenuata. The sequence continues at coordinate 838,719 of NW_017670371.1, read as the reverse complement.
TTGATGAAGTCCATCTCCTCTTTATTCATGAATTAGTTTGGGTAGAATGAAACCATCAGGCTTGCTCAGTCAGGTTCACTCGGTTGAGAGCCGGTCGCGCTCCTCGGTTTTGGGCGTGACAGGAAAGAAGAGGTAGCCTTAACATACCTTAACTGAATCGAATCCTTAATACCTTCCCAGCAATTCTTCAAACAACTCAACTCAATCTACCATAGCATAAGGAGATTCAAAATCAGTGTTGAGTAAAGGCTAAGTCTGCAACTTAAACTAGTAGCTCGTTTATGTTAATTTGGGCAGTATCTCCCCTATAACAAGGGCCTCCTCCAATACCATATACTGACAACAACAACCAGAGAAATCCAGCAACATATAAATATCAATAACAAGACACCATATAAGAACAACAAGTCACAATTACTTCACGACGAGCGGGAAGCTCCGATTGGAATCCGTATACCCCATATCACCCCTTATAGACTTCTTACATCAACTTAAATGTATCATTAACATGATAATGAAGTAATTCATCTATGATTCCAGCCTTGTACCATATATATATAACAACGAAAACAATCCACAACTCCAACTATCCTCAGTTAGCAAATATATTCAATAGTTCATGTCCAGTCCATCCATTTAACTTAATCAACATCAAGATAACCTTAAGCACATGAAAGAACACACTATACATAACTCCTACAGTATCTTCAAGTAAAATCCAAGTTATATTTAGCTTACATTAGCCCTCAATGGCAATACAACACCATAGAAGTGACTTAAGCTAATCCAAGTATTATTTTGTAGTTTATCATCCTAAAAATTTAACAAACATACAAGAAAGCTTAAGAAGAATTAGTAGCCCATTATACTCACCTTAGCCAGTAGCAACATCTTGAAATTTCAGCCAAACACAGCCTACAACTATCCTCAAGGACAACACAACCTCAAAGAGGTATTGTTCTTCACTAGAACTAACTTTTGATGTTGAAATATGGTGTAATCACTTTGGAATCACTTCATAACCTTATGGTATCTGTTTAGGAGGGTTAGAAGAAGTTTGAAGATGAAGTTGAATCGAAAATGTGCAGAAAATAGGCGTTCAAATCGTTTTTAAAGTGAAGTAGGTCGAGCACCACCTAAGTGGGCCCCATGGGAGCTGCTTGCGCAGTCTCACGAAAACGCGAATATCTCTCTACTCTCACGTTGTACCAATGAACGGTTTAATATGTTGGAACCTAGACTCATAGATATGTAATTTGGTAGGTAGATCATCCAATAATTCCGTGCATATTAGGAGAAAAGCTCAGCTACATTTGACCTAATTTTCAGCACATTATGAATGCAACTTGTGATGACCTTTGCCAACTTTTTTTCCAAAACTTACTTGACTTCAAACCGTTGAACACGACTATCATACGACTAAAATAACTCATAGAACAACCTCCTTATCATGTTAAGAACCTTATTCTCACCCCAAAGTACATGTTATAACATTCAAAACTTGTCGACTTTCGATGAAACTTATTTTCTTCAATTGGTTTAGCTTCTAAGCTTTCCAACAATCTTGGTACTCATCATTCATGATCTTAAATATTTGTAACCTCCAGGGTAACATGATTAACTTACTTTATGTACTTTCAAAGACGATCTCATTTCTAAGCTTACATCAATTGATTTACGACGTACTCTCACGTACGAAAATATGGGGTGTAACATCCTTTATGGGAGCGGCCATTCACCTCAGCAGTATTATGAGATGCTTCTATGGATTGAGCCCATACAACCTCGGTGGTATTATGTGACACTATTTTATGGGATCGGTTCGTTCGCCTTGGTAGAATTGTGTGTAATATTTGATAGGGAGTCAGAGCACATTTGACTTATTCTGACTTGAGAATTGACATGGTATCAGATATTGATTATCTTTGTTTCATTAGCAGTATATGGTTTCTGATGATTTCATAATTATTTTCTATTGATAATCGTGTTATTCATATTTATCTGATTTGTGTTGCTACTTGCTATGTTTCACGCCTGTCTATTTTTATGTACATTTTTCTTTGGACCATTAGTAAGTGTCGATGTCGATCCCTCGCCACTATTTCTTCAAGGTTAGTCTAAATACTTTCTGGGTGTATATTGATTTACGTACTCATACTATATTTCAGTACTAATTGTGCAGGTACTAAGATAAGTACATCGGGTGGTCACTCCGGTGCGTAGTCGCATCAATTGAAGACTTAGCGGTGAGCTTCTTTCCCTGCTTCGACTCGCAGCACCCGGAGTCTCCTTCCCTCTATATTTATTTTATTTTTTCTATTTTCATCCAAACAGTAGTTGCAATTTATTCTATTATATGCTCATGTACTTGTGACATCAAGTTTTGGAGTTTTTAGCAGATGTTCATAATTGTATTTGCTATTATATCATTCTGCATTATGTTTTGTTCATATTTCATGACTTGGTAAGGATGATAGCAATTTATCACGGTTCCTAAATCTACTCTCATTTTATTATTTCATTTTTTAATTTTTAAAAAATGTTCTGAGCGGTTGCTTGTAGTAATGAATTATAGTTGGCTAGCCTAACGTCAGCGTTGGTCGCCATCACAGCCTATGGTGGGAACTAGATTGTGACATATTGGTATCAGAGCACTAGGTTCACATAGTGTCATGATCCAAATCCCACCACAGGGGTCAAGATGGCATCTTGTCTCTCAAACTAGGTAAGCCGATCACTTACAACAGTTAGATTAATAAAGCCATGGTATAATGAAACATAGTTTGTCATAACTGCGGAAATAAAGGTATTACAATCCAAAACATTGATAACCACAAACATATCCCTACAACTAGGTAGTACAGAGTCATGCGCTCTAACTGAATACATAGAAAAATCTCAAAATACTATATTGTTCAGATAGAGAATTGATAGTATAAATATAAGGAAAGGACTGCAACAGTCAATGCAACTACCTAGAATGCTCACGATAAATGAAGCTATCACGACCTAGATCTGCTACCTTCAACACCTAGATCTACAAAAAGATATGCATAAGTGTAGTATGAGTATACCACAGTCGGTACCCAGTAAGTATCAAGACCAACCTCGGTGAAGTAGTGACGATGTTTAAGTAATGGGATACTCACTAGTCAAAATAACCTGTGCAATAAATCAAGCATTGACAACAAAATTATGGCAAAATTAAAATAGTAATTACCTCATCAAAATAAGTGATAATATTTCAATACAAGTAAAGGATCAATTTCAACAACATTTCATCAAAAAGAAAATCAAACAAATAGCACATTGTGCCCACATTTTTATCACACCAACAATAGCCACTTGCATCACTTCATCCTCACAAAGTCACAATAGCCACCCATACCACTCTTCCCTGACAATAGCACAATAGCTATCCGTATAGCTCTGCCCTGACAATATCACAATAACCACCCATATCACTCCATCCAGATAATTTTACAATAGCCGCCCGTATCGCTCCGCCCTGATAATATCACGATAGCCACCCTTGTTGATTTTTCCTAAAAATCTCACAATATCCGCCCGTATCACTCTACACAATCAACAACAATTAAATGTCGCCCTTATACTTCGCACGACAACAATCAATCATCACAATATGTTGTAATGATCCGATCGGTTATTTTGCTTTTTAGATCCCCATTTAGTTATTCAAGACTTCCCATATGTTCTTTTCCAATTTTATGGATTTTGAGGATGGTTGGTTTAGTTTTAGAAGGGTTCGGGTTGAATTGGGAACACTTAATTCCATAATAGTGGCCTAAGCTGGCCAAGTTTAACTTGAGTCAACACTTTGGTAATGACCTTGGAATCAGGATTTGAAGGTTACAATAGGTTTGTATGATTATTTTGGACTTGGGCGTATGTTCATATCGAGCTTCGAGTGGACCGGGAGTGTTTTAGTACTTATTGTTGAAAGTTGGCATCTGGAAGGTTTTAGAGTTTTTTAAGTTTGATTTGAAATAGACTTTGATGTTATCCATGTCCGTTTGGGATTTTAAGCCTTGAAATAGGTTCATATAGTGATTTGTGGCTCGTGCATAAAATTTGGCATCATTCCGAGTTGTCTAAGTATGATTCATCGCATTCAGAGTTAGTTGGAAGAAGTTTGAAGTTCAAAAATAGATTAATTTTGTTTTGAGCTGCGATTCTCAGTTTTGATATTATTTTACGTGTTATGAGACTTCAATTAGATCCGTAATATGTTTATGGATCTGTTGGTACGTTTGGACGGGGTCCTGAGTGGATCAAGTGATTTTCGAACCACCCGGAGCAAAATTGAAGTTAGAAGATTTTTGGCAGGTTTTTTGGTGTGCTTCGCGATCTCGAAGGCTATTCTACTATCGTGAAGGAGTATAGAAAAGTCTATTCTCCTATTACTTGGGAATTTTGTGAAATATTTGATGAACAGTAGTTCCGTGTCTTCTCGACTCGCATTAATATTTGCGAGTTAGATATTTTCTCTACTCTTATATGATCAGGTTGTTTGCCTCGATAGGATTGTAAATTATTCTTATGGGATCAGGTTGTTTGCCTCATGAATGATGTAAATTACTCTTATGGGATCGGGCTATTTGCCTCGGCAGTATTGTGAGTTATTCTTATGGGATCTGTCCGTTTGCATTGGCAGACTCATACAAAATATTTGAGATTTGATTTTGTTTTGGTATCAATTGACCTTGTGTCTTCGAGGTAGGTTATGGCCTTTTAGTGATTCTGTAATAATTCATGTTTGGAAAATTCTTTATTAATGTTTATCTGTCTCGTTGATACTTGTTTTGTTCCATACATCTCTACTTTATGTACTTTATAATTTGATCACTAGTAAGTGTCAAAGTCGACTCCTCGTCCCAACTTCTCTGAGGTTAGACTAGATATTTACTAGTTACGTGTTAATTACGTACTCATTCTACACTTCTGCGTTAATTGTGCATGTACTAAGACATGTACTTAAGGTGGTCAATCGTGCACGTAGACACACTCCCGGGGACTTAGTGTTGAGTTGATCTCCTTGCTTTGATTGCAAGCACCCGGAGTCTCTTTCTTGTCATATTTACCATTTTTGTCTATTTTATTTCAGACAATAGCTATAGTAGTTCTGTATATTCTACTAGATTACTCATGCAATTGTAACATCGAATTTTGGGGATTTTAGTAGATGATCACGATTATACCTGATGTTATTAATATTACGTCGTGTATATTTTATTCACATTCGGTGACTTGGTAAGAAGAAATGTATGATTCCATGGTTTTCTAAATTTAATTCCATTTACTTAAAGAAATTCCTTATTTTAAATGTTAAGAATGGATAATGAAGTTGTAGGTTCACTATTGGCTTGCCTAACGATATCGTTGGCCGCTATCACGGCTTATGGTGGAAATTGGATTGTGACAGCTTGGTATCATAGAACTAGGTTCACATAGGTTTCACGAGTCATGGGCAAACCTAGTAGAGTCATGCGCATCGGTGCGGAACCGTCTGTACTTACCTTCGATAGGCTATAGGGTGTTAGAAAAATTCTCTTTCTTCATCTCCTATTGTGCTGTTGATGTTGTGCTAAGAATTTTTTTCTCATATTCTCATGTTGAGAATTTTTTCTCTCATATACTCTCACAGATAGTGAAACATATGCGACGCTAGTACCTGGCGGCAGATGATCTATTTCCCTAGTCATCAGCGGTAGAGGCTAAAGCCGAGGTAGGGCCATAGCTCCTGCTAGAGGACGAGGGAGTCCTAGAGTTTCCCCAGTAGTACCACCACTGGATCTAGAGGAGGATCCTATTATTCAAGAGCATGATAAGGTACCTAAAGCCGAGCGGACCCCAACATATTTTATGACTGCACCGAACTTTCAGGAGGTCATGGGCCGTATGATGCGGTTCATGGATTCTATGATTCAAGTTGGGCCATTTCCAGCACTTCCGGCCACATCAAGGTGGAAGGGGGAGCATAGAACCCTACTGATATGTATCAGTTGCCAGGTATGCTACTTGCGTGCGGGGTTCAGCCGGTTACAACAGTTATAGAATAGGCTAGACCTGATGCGACCATTGAGGAGCAGAAGCAGTTGGACAGATGGACTAGGCTTCATCCTCCTATATTTAGCGATGAGCAGTCAGAGGACCCACAAGATTTCATTGAATATTGCAGGGAGAGGTTGCATAACATGGGAGTCGTGGAGTCCAACAGAGTGACTTCACCACAATTCAGCTAAAGGGCAAGGCCCGTAGATGGTGGCAGTCTTATCTCCAGAGCAGGCCAGCGTGTTCACCTCCCTTGACTCGAGATCAGTTCATACACCTTTTCCTAGATCTGGGTTCAGTTTGAGCGGCTCCGATACGGACAAATATTTGTGAATGACTACCAGACGAGATTCACTAACTTGTCTCGTCATGCAACTATCATACTCTCCATATATGCTGAGAGAGTGAGTAGGTTTATTGCAGGTTTGCACCTGAGATTCAGGTTTATATGGCTTGAGAGGTAGAGTTGGGGACTCTATTCTTCTAGGTTGTAGAGGTAGCTCGAAGGATCGAGCGTATCCGCAACTAGAGCATAGAGTTCATGTCGAGGGATAAGCGACCTCGACATTTTGGTAGATTTAGTGGTGCCCCATCTGAGGGTAGGGGTCAGATCATAAGAGGTCATCCTAGCAGGCCCATGCATACTGAACCACAACCTGCTCGAAATTCTCTAGCACAACCTTACTTCAACGCCATCCCAGAGAGTACTTACCGTCCACCAACTATTCAGAGTTCCTCCAGTTGGTATTCAGGTTATCAGGGTCAGACTTAAAGCTAATATTTTCCCACTCAGTAAGGTTGTTTTGAGTGCTGGGAGTTGGGCCACATGAAGAGGTTTTGTCCCAGACTTCGGGGCAAGGCAGTGTAGTAGGACCATCAGCCCATGATTATCGCACCGGCTACTGCACCGCCCGTCTGACCGATTAGAGGCCAGTTAGGTGGTGATCTGGCTAGATTCTATGCCTTCCCATCCAGTCCAGAGGTTGTTGCCTCGATGCAGTGATCACAACTATTTTTTTTGTCTGCCATAGAGATGCTCCGATACTATTTGATCCAGTGTGTACTTATTCCTATGTCTCTTCTTTTTGGAGAGTAGTGTTGTGAGAGTTGAGCACATGGGTTTGGTTGATTACAACATTCCACCCCAGATAGATAGACAGTCCGAGCGCACGATTCAGATCTTGAAGAATATGTTACACGCTTTTGTTATGGATTTTTGGGGTTCTTGGGATCAGTTTCTACTGTTTGCTGAGTTTGCCTACAAAAGCAGCTACCAATCGAGTATTCAGATGGCTCCTTATGAGGCCTTATATGAGAGGCAATGTCTTTCTCCAGTTGTTGGGTATTGATTTGGTTCGGGATGCCTTGGAGAAAGTCAAGTTGATTAAGGACAACACAGTCTATGCAGAAGAGTTATCGGGAGGTTCGTGATGTTGCCTATATGGTGGGAGAGAATGTATTTGTTAGAGTTCACACATGAATGGTGTGATGAGGTTTGGGAAGAAGGTGAAGTTGATCCCATGGTATATTGGCCCTTTTGAGGTGCTTGAGAGGATTAGAGAGGTGACCTACAAGCTTGCATTGCCACCTAGTCTATCAAGTGTTCACCCAGTATTTTATTTTTCTATGAGCCGGTGGCTATTTTGGATCGGCATGTTCGAAAGTTGAGATCAAAGAATATAGCTTCAATGAAAGTTCAGTGGAGAGGCCAGCTAGTCGAGGAGGCTACCGGGGAGATCGAGCGAGAGATGTAGAGATGATATCCACACCTATTTGAGACTCTAGCTATTATACACACGTTCGGGGACGAACGTTTGTTTAAGAGGGGGAGAACATAATGACCACGCCAGTCGTTTTGAGTATTTTCGCCCCGTTGCCCCATTTATCGCTTCTTGTACGTTCCTTTGTTGGTATGTGACTTTTTGAGGTGGTTGGTTTGGTTCCAGGGATAATTCAGAGTGAATTGGGACACTTAGTCCTAAGGTTATTGGGACACTTAGTCCTAAGGTTGGAAGCTTAACTTGAAAGGGTATTGAAATTTGACTTTTGCATAGACGACTCTCGAATGGAGTTTTGATGGTTCTGATAGCCTCGTATGGTTATTTTGGACTTAGGAGTATGTACAGATACTTATTGGGAGGTCCGTAGGTCATTTTGGCTTGAATTGGGGGAAGTTTAAAAGTTTAAGTTTGGAGGGTTGAGAGGTTTGACCGAGAGTTGACTTTGTCAATATGAGGTCCGAATTTTAGTTCTGGGAGTTGGAGTAGGTGCATTGTGTCATTTATTACTTGTGTGCAAAATGTTAGGTTAATTAAAGTTGGTTTGGTATTTTCCGACATTAGTTTTAGAGTTTGGAAGTTCATTTGGCTTGAATTGGGGTGCGATTCATGATTTCGATGTTTGATGTGATTTGATGCTTCGACTAAGTTCATATCGTATTTTAGGACCTGTTGGTATGTTTTAATGGGGTCCCGGGGGCCTCGGGTGTGATTCGGATAAGTTGAGCTTCATTTTGGACTTTGTTGGACTGTTGTTTGCTGAGTATCTGTTATCCTCTTTCGCGATTGTGAAGATAGGGATGTGATCACGAAGAGTTGTTGTTGGAAGCTGGAAATAGTGCCTCGCATTCATGTTAGAAGGTTCGCGTTCGCATAGCATTGTGAGGCTCAGGTCATCGCGGATGTGAAATGGTTCACACGTTCGCGTAGAGGTGAGGTCAGCTGGGGGCGTTAGGCTTACGCGATCACGTTGTTGAGATCCAGTAAGGGCAAGGCAGGTGAGCATCGCGTTCACAACCGAATATTCACGTTCACGTAGAGTATTTTGGTGGGCATTGATATTTTTTCTTCGCGACCACTAGGGACTTTCTGCAATCGTGAAGAGGAACATCTGGGCAGCATATCTAGAAATCCAAATCGAGGACTAGAGTTATTATTTCATATTTTGAGATGCAGAGCTTGATTTTGGGCGATTTTGGAGGGAATTTTTAACATTTGGATTGGAGTAAGTGTTTTGATTCAGATTTGTTAATATTTTATGATTCCATCTTTGTTTTTAGAATCTAATTAGTGAATGAAAATTGAAAAAATGGGAGATTTTGTGGAAACTTTTCAAAAATGAAAAATGGAGGTTTGAAGATCGATTTGTGTCGGAATTGGATTATTTTGGTATGGTTGGACTCGTAATTGAATTGGTATTCGGATTTGTTGAATTTTTCCTGGTTCTAAAGTGCGAGCCCATAGTTGACTTTTTGATTTTGGTTAAAGATCTTAGCTTTATCGTATGGAATTGATTCCTATAGCTTGTATTGATTATATGAAGTTGTTTGTGACGAGATGCGAGTCGTTCCAAGGACGATTCGCGAGCCAAGGGCTTGTTGGAGTAGTGAGTTGCGCACTTTGAGGTAAGTAATACTTCCAAACTTGGAACTGAGGGTATTTATCCCTAAAAATGCGTTATTCGTGTTGTGTTGGGGTGACGCACATGATAGGTGACAGGCGTGTGGGTGTGCACCGTGGTAATCATGATCCGATTGATTCTTTCGGACTGTGTTGTTATCAAGTCTCGTTCTATCCATGAAATACTTACTTGTTGGAGTAATTGAACTGTAATTCATGTTAGAAATCATGTTTATGCTATGCACTTATTCTGTTGAGGCCTAGTGAGGTTATTTTTGTTGTTTTGAGTTATCTTCTTTAACTGCAATTATGTGCTCAGTCATGATTATTCATTTGCATATCATATCTTAGTCTCTCTAATCATTTAGCGTCACATCGCATTATTATTGTTTGGGTTGAGTAACACGAGATTGTGAGCCCTTTAGACTTGAAAGACTGATGTTTGAGGTGGGGCTAAGAGCTAGGTTGCGAGTGTTACTATGGATCGGGCGGCACGCCACCGCAGCAGGCCTTATAAGCTTTATATTAGCAGTCGGGCAGGATCCGCCCCTCCGATGTTTGACATACCTGTAGTGAGCGCATGCATAATGATATATGTACATGTGCTTTGGTGAGGGGCATTGATGCCAGGCACCAGTACAGTGCTGAGTGATTGTGTGTGTGATGAATGGGCATTTGAGATAGACAGATTGAGTACTCTGAGAGTGTGAGTAGCTGGAATACCACAATGATACCTTACATTTGGCATGCATATTTGACATGTAGGCATCTAGATGTACTTTTCCTTATGCAACCTATACTTGACATGTTCTTATCAGTGTTGGTCTTTAATTGTGAACTTGAAAGCTTGTATAAAATTTTGTACCATGAACGAGATGAATTTAGAATTTTTTCGGAGTTATTTGTTATCATTGTCATTATCTTACATGTGTTGTCATTATAATGGTTCTGACTATATTCTTCTGAGCTCGGCAATGCATTCAGCCTAAGGTTAGTCCTGTTACTTATTGAGTACATTAGGTTGGTTGTACTCATACTATACTCTGCACTTCGTGTGCAGATCTAGGTACATTAGGATGCGGTGATTGCTAGATCATTTCTAGTACTTGCTTGGAGACTTCAAGGTAGTTGCTATGACGTCCGTAATCCTTTACTCTCTTTTCTTATATTTTCTCCAGCATTGTTCTATTATTCACAAATTAGTATTAGAGTTTTGGTTTATGTTGATACTTAGTAGTGCTCATGTAGTCGTTGACTCTAGGTTTTGGGATGGCTGTAGTACAATTTTAGTTACTTTTATCATATATTTATGAGATTTTTAGTGGTTGAGTTTATTAAAACATGTTTATTCAAATGTTTAGCTGTTTTGTGATTGTCGTCTTGCCTAGCTAGTGTGTTTGGCTCCATCATGACAGGTTGGAATTTCGGATTGTGAGACACAATGTTAGACAATATACTTACCTCGAACATGCCAAATCAATGCTCAAAAAATCCATTCCCGCGTGAATCAATCTTCAAACGGCTTGAATCTAACCTAATTAACTTAATAACATCTATAAAAGTCATAGGAAACAGCCCCAAACAATAAAGTTTCGATCCTGAAAAAAATAAAAAAATCAACCCAAAAAGTCAATAGGGTCTGCCTCTTAGAACCCAGAAAACGTCACAAATTTTGAACAACCACACAAATATGAATCCAACCATAGAAGTTTCATCCAATTCCTACTGAATCGGGATTCAAATCCACAAATTTTATATAGAAAAGTTTTTACCAAAATTCTTAATTTCTTCACTTAGATTCACCAAAAAGTGGTTGTAGTCATTAATAATAACCAAATCCGAGTCAAGAATACTTACCCAATCCGAATAAGGAAAATCTCCTCCAAAATCTTCCAAGTTACAGCTCCTAATCTCAAAATGTGATAAAACAACACAAAATCTTAAAATAAAATTATATAAGTTTGCCCAGGGGGTCCCTTCGCAATCGCGGGATCTACTTCGCGATCGCAAAGAACAAATCACATACTGACAAAAATCCTCCTTTATGAATGCGGTTCGGAACCTGTGAACGTGACCCTCACCTTCATTGGCCTACGCGAACACGATCTCCTACATGCGAATGCAAAGACCAACCACTGGGTGCCCTATCCAACTCTCCCTCTATGCGAACGCGACACATAACACGTGAATGCGATGACCACATCCCTGCAGGCTCCACAAAAGGTGACAACCTCATCGCGAACGCGAAGGGTAAATCGCCAGCCACCCAAATTATACTCCACGATCGTGATGCTTCATCTACGATCACAATGAACACCAGCACACCAAAACATCAACAACTCCACATGAGGGAAACATTTTGAAACCACCCTAAAACACACCCAAGGCCCCCGAGACCCCGTCCAATAATGTCAAACAATCCCAAAACATAGCACAAACCTACTCGAGGCCTCAAATCACACAAAGTAATATCAAAAGAAGGAATCACACACCAATTCAAGCTTAATGAACTATTTCAAACTTTCAGCTTCCAAACTTACACTAAACATTCTTAACTAACTTAGAATGACCTCAAATTTACACACAAGTCATAAATTACCATACGAACCTATTCCAAGGCTTGAAAACCCAAAATACATTGATAACAACAAAGCCAACCATGGTCAAGCCTATGAACTTATAAACCTTCAAACTTCTAACTTTCACCAATGAGAGTCGAATCAACCTATGAACCTCTGAATCCGAATTCGGTTATATGTCTATGTCCAAAATCACCACCCAAACCTAAAAAAACATCAAAATTGTAATTCGAGATCTAATACACAAAAGTCAAACTTTGTCGATACTTGTAACTTAAGCTTCCAAACTAAGAACTAAGTGTTCCAATTCACTCCAAATCTTCCCAGAACCAAACCAACCATGCACGCAAGTCATGATGCATATATAAAGTTATACAAGACCACAAACCACCAAAAGAAATGCCAATGGCCGAAATGACCGTCCGATCGACAGAGGTTTCACGAGACATGAGCGGACCTAGTAGAGTCTTGCGGATCAGTGTAAAAACATTTGTAGTTATATTAGAAAGGCTATAGGGTGTTAGAAAACTTATCTTTCATCATTTCCTATTGTGCTTTGATGTTGTTCTAAGTCTAAATATTACTCTTATTCTCTCATAGATGGTGAGAACACGCGTGATGGCATCACCCGGGGGCTAAGGGGTTTCTCCCCCAGTCGTCAGAGATATAGGTAGAGGCCGAAGGATGGTCGAGCTCATGTTGGAGGACGAGGGTGTACTAAAGTTAAAAGAGGTCAACCAGTCGAAGAGGCAACCTGGGAGACTGAGGAGGACATGCGAAGCAAATATCCACACTTCTTTGGCTCTTAAGGTATGATTCTAAACTTGTTCGAGCACAGATATTTGTTTAAGAGGTGGAGAATGTAATGAACCAATAGGTCATTTTACTTTCTTGAACCTCGTGCACCTATTTAAGACTCCCTATATGTGTTTTTTCTATTTTATGACTTGTAGGTGCTCTTGTTGACAGACAAAAGAAGTGGGATTAAGAATAGGGGAAGAGCAGCTCTACTCATACTTCTGCTTATGGAAAGACATAAGAAGGACCCTATAAAACATGCAAGATCTCTTAGTAAGCCCTTGTTGGCATATCAGGTGCCATTGAACACAGTCCAGGGACGATTGGTTTGATTTTGGAAGGGTCCGGGCTTAATTCGGAATACTTAGTTCCGTAATAGTGACCTAAGGTGTCCAAGTTTGACTTAAGTGAACACTTTAAGTGCACGACCTTCGAATTAGAATTTGAAGTTTTCGTTAGGTTTGTATGGTAATTTTGACTTGGGCGTATCTTCGGATGAAGTTTTGGATGATCCGAGAGTGATTCGACGCTTATTACTGGAAATTGGCATTTTGAAGGTTTTATAGTTTGCTAAGCTTGACTTGAAGTCGACTTTGGTGTGATATCGGATCTCGTTCGATGTTCAAAGCCTATGGATAGGTTTGTATTGTCATACTAGACTTGTGTAAAATTTTGTTCCATTCTGAGTTGTCTAAGTACGATTTGTCGCGTTTGGAGTTAGTTTAAAGAAGATAGAAGCTTGGAAGATTGAATAATTGCGGTATGATTCTTGGTTGTGACATTATTTTGCATGTTTCGAGCCTCGAGTAGGTTCAAATTATGTTTTTGGACTTGTTGATATATTTGAACGTGGTCCAGGTGGCTCAGGTGAATTTTGGATGATCCGGAGCATTTTCAAAGTTGGCAAATTTTTGTTGGTGTTGGTGTGCTTTGCAATCACGAAGGTGGTATGTAACAATCCAACCGGCCGTTTTGTGTATTTGAGCCTTGTTCCCCCTGCTTGATGCTTTACCTATGTGTATTTGTTGTTATGTGACTTGCGAGGTTTATTGGTCTGGCTTCAGGGAAGTTTTGGATTGAAGTGGGACACTTAATATCAAGATTGGGTGCTTAAGTTGTAAGAGTTAATCAAAGTTTGACTTTTGCGTAGACGATCCAAAATGGTGTTTTGATGGTTCTAATAGGCTCGGTTTATGATTTTGAACTTAGGCGTAGGTCCGGATTTGGATTTAGATGTTCGTAGGTTGATTTGGTTCTTTTTGGCGAAAGTTGGAATAGTGAAGGTTTGGAAGGTTCATAGATTTGACCGGGAGTTGACGTTGATGATATCGGGTTTGGATTTTGGTTCTGAGAGTTGGAAAAAGTCTGTTGTGTTATTTAGACTTGTATGATAAACTTGAGGTCATTCCGAGTTGTTTCGGCATGTTCGGCGCAAATTTTGAATTGGAAAATTGTGATAGTTCTTTAGGATTGAATTGAGGTGCGATTCATAATTTTAATGTTGTTATGTAGTTTTAATTTTGTTATGGCTGATTTGACACCTCGAGTAGGTCCGTGTTATATTTCGGGATAGGTTGGTGTGATTGGACAGGGTACCCGAGGCCTCGAATGTGTTTCAGATTCATTTAAGATCATTTTGGAATATGTTGGAATTGTTGAAGAACTCATGAGTTCTGGTGCTTTTGCACATGCGATGGATGGGCTACATGTGCGAGTCCATTAATATAGACCAGAAGCCGCATAAGTGAGTTGGGCTGGAGGAGCGAGTACCGTATATGCGGAAGACTTGGCGCATAAGTGAGGCTGTACCTGCGATAAGGAATCATAGAAGGAGGTGTGCAGGTGCGTGGGGGTGACCGCAGATGTGGTTGGTCGGGTTTTAAGTGACTCTCGCATATGCGAGATTGTGTCCACAAAAGCGTAGCTGCAAATGCGATTGTTTTTTCTACAAATGCGGAAATGCTGGGCAGAATAATAGTTCGAAGGGTTTGTTCATTTTCTCAGTTTTTGGAGTTATGGAGCTCGGTTGTAGGCGATATTTGGAGAGGTTTTCACAACAATTAATGCGGTAAGTAATCCTTACTTGGTTTTGGTGTTAGATATTAATTACCGTATATTATTATACCTAGTTTATGTGAATTAAAGGTGGAAATTAAGGGTTTTTAATATGGTTTTGAAGAGTGAAAATTGATGATTTCAGGGTCGAACTGAGGTTTGTTTTGGATGAAACACACATATTTGGACTCATATCGGAATGAGTTTTTCGGGATTTATGAGTTTTGTCGAGTTTCGTGGTATGGCCTCAGGGTTGACTTTGCATATTTGAACCAAGATCTTAGCTTTATTATTGGGGTTGTTTCCTATGGCTTTAACTGATGATATTGAGTTGCTTTGACTAGATTCGAGTCGCCAGAAGGTCGGTTCATGTGAGAAGGGATTTTTAGAGTATTGATTCTCGCGCTTCGAGGTAAGTAACATATATAAACTTGGTTACAGTAATTATCCTTGTGGTCTATGATACTTGACATGTTTTGGGGGTGCCACACGTGCTAGGTGACGGGTGTGTATGCGTACACCGAGGTATTCATGATTCGGGTAGACTTTAGGTTGCTATAAGACTTGTTTTCTTTCATGCCTCATTATATCCGTGTTTTCTCTGCTTATATGATCATTTGAGCTATGATTCGTCTCAGAAATCATGTCCAGGCGATGCAGTTATTTGTTTGAGACATGATAGGGCTATTCTTGTTGTTTTGAGCTATCTGCCTTAATTATAGTCATATTCTCAGTCATAAATCTTAATCCGCATATTATATCTCAATCTTTGTACATAATATATGTGCATAATAGATGCTGTTGTTGCCTTCTATACGTGATACTGTTTGGGATGAGTTCTATGAGATATGAGCCATAGAGACTTGAGAGGTTGATGACTAATGTGGGCCATAGACCCGTATTATATTGGATCAGGTTGCACACCGTAATAGATTGATATTTGGATTGGGTTGCACACTGCAATGATTATATTGATGATTGGCTTATATTGATCAGCGCTTGGGCAAGTATCCGCCCCTCCGGAGTCTGGTATCCATAGTGAGCGTAGGCACTTGTTATATATATGCATTGGTGAGAGACATTTATGCCAGGCACCCTTACAGTGCTGAGCGTGGTCGTGTGTTTGATGGTGAGGGGCACTTGTGCCAAGCACCGTGAGTGTGTTGAGTGTACTTGATGACATCACCGTGATGTTACTGGCTTGACATGTATATTTGACATGTAGGCATAGAGATGTATTTTTCTCATGCTAGATGGTAAATGAAATGTCTCGTCCGTTGGTGAAAGTTTGAAAAATCACAGTTTCTAGGAGAAACTCATATTTTATAACTCCCGTAAAAGATTGGGCTTTGACTGTTATACTTGGAAAGCATATCTAATTTCTCATAGTTATGAACAAGTTGAACATGATATCTTTTAGTTATTTACTTTTACTGTCATCATTATTTCATGTTTTTTATTGATCATTGGTGTTGGACACTGACTTTCTTCTGAGCTCGTTACTGCTTTCAACCCAAGCTTAGGTTTGTTGCTTATTGAGTACATGAGGTCAGTTGTACTCATATTATACTCTATACTTTATTTGCAGAGGCATGGTGATTTCTAGAGTTCACACAGGTTCCAGCTTGTGGAGACAACGAGGTAGTTGCTATGTTGTCTGTAGACCTTGAAGTTCTCTTTTGTTTAATTTGTTATCCCAATTCTATTATTCAAACGGATTTGTGTTGAGGGTTGACTATGTATTTTGAGTTTTTGTAGTGCTCATGTACTCGTTGATAACAAATCATTGGGATGGTTATAGTTGGGCTATTGTTTCTATATTCAGATATTTCATGATATTTCCAGTGTTAAGATTATTAAGTTCTATTATTTGATTTTATTGTCATTGTGAAATTGTTGGCTTGCCTAGTAAGCAGTATTAGGCGTCGTCCCGGCTCCGCAGTTTGGGTCATGACATGATCCGCGATCACGATGAAGGAATTCTTGAGAGGGGAGCAATTGATATTTGCTAACATGAAGAAGGCCCAACGAACGCATTGGAGAACCTGGCTCTTCTTCTCGAACACGAAGGAGCCTATGCAACATGAATAAGGATGAGGAATGGAAGGGGCAAGCATGATTGGTCTTCGCAAACGCGGCACGGGAGACCACCAACGCGGAAGTTTGGGGGCCAGTGGCCTTTGCAAAAGTGGCTGTGAGCTCGGGAATGTGAAGAGGAAGGTCTGGGCAGGGAAAGCGTTGGCTTTCGCGATCACGAGGTTTCTTCCGCGAACGCAATGAAGGATACCTAGAATATAATATTTGACTACGGGACTTAGCTCATTTCATCCTATTTTCTCTTGGCTTGGGCGACTTGAGAGCTTTTTGAAAGGCCATTTTAATCAAGTTTTACTGGGTAAGTGATTTCTACTTATTGTGAGCTAAATATATGAATTATGTAATAATTTTAAGATGAATATTAGTAGAAATTATAGGTTTTGGTTGAAAACACTAGAATTGGTAAAAATAAGATTTGAATAGGAATTGAGCTTGAATTGAAAATTAATTATATATTTGAGTTCGTGATGCTACGAGATATATTTATCTTCAGACATTTCCGAAATCCGGGCGTGTGGGCCCGAAATTGACTCTTCTTGACTTTTCGAGTGGGGTTGTGAATTGATTCTAATGGTTAAATTTTGAGTTCTTGAGTATATATAGATTGATTTGCACGTTCCTTCGGTTAGTTTTCAGTTCGATTTGGGGTGTTAGTTAAGTGTCGGAGCCGAGGATATGGATTTAGTGGCAAGATAAGTCTCTTGCCCAATCTTTTAAGTAGAAATTATCCTCTTAGATATTATATTTGTTATGCGGTACATGCTATGGGTGCTACGTATGAATGAGGTGACGAGTGTCCGTGCGTAGCAACATTCTTGGTTATGTCCGGATAGACCTAGACTTAAATCATGCCTTAACTGTACTACTTAAATTAATCTTGCCTGTTGATTACTTGAATTCATAACTAAGCTTGAAACCATAATTTACGTAGTTGACCAAGCCTTGTTATTTTTATGTATTTGCGGGATACTTGATATTCGGTTGGATAATGCTTTCTATTGCATTCATATTTATGTATTGTGCTTAGGTGAGCGGTAGTTTTAGTAATTTCTTGACTCGCACGTGTCACGACCCAATTCCCACCCGGTCGTGATGGCGCCTCTCGTGAAGACAAGTCCAGCCGACAGAACAATCAACACTACTTTTGAAAATTTCTTAGCATAAACAGGTTTAAACCATAGATACTGATTAATCATAAGTGCGGAAATAAACGTAACATAACGGGGAAGAACCATCCCAACTCAACCCGATGATTGGGGTGTCACAAGTCACGAGCTACTACAGAGTTGATGAAAATACTACAAGTCTCGAAACATAGTCTGAAGATGAATAAAATATGCAGAAGATAAGGAAGAAACGGGGCTGTGGACGTCGACAGCTACCTCGTCTCCCCTAGCCCGCCTGGTCTGGAAGGAAATCAGCGCTCAGGTACGAACTCAGCCGTGCCTGTCTCTGCACACATGGTGCAGGAAGTAATGTAAGTACTCCAACCCAGTGAGTAATAAAAATAAGTAAGGACTGCGAACATAAAATCCCACAAGGGCACAAATAATGCTATCTCAAGCAGCAACATCAGATAAACAGTAGAAACCAGTGAAACATAGGAAGAAAATCTCTTTGAAAACAATTAATAAAACAGATATGCTCTAGTAGTAAGTCAGCCATTGTTACCTGACCGGTCAGCCATTGTTACCTGACCAAACGCGTGTTACAGTGCCATTGTTACCACTGGTCAGACATTGTTACCTGACTGGTCAGTCATTGTTACCTGACCAAACGCGTATAACAGTGTCATTGTTACCACTGTTCAATATTTAATCATTCTAGATGGGTACCCGCGCTCACTGTGGGTGTGCAAACTCCGGAGGGGCTCCTACAACCCAAGCGCTATCAACAAGGCCTGAAAGCCTGAACAGTATCAATACGAGGCCTGAAAGCCTCCTCACCTCACTCATCATGCCCTCACATAAGGTCCTCAGCCTCAATCAGTCCAGAAATAGTCAACAGCCCCTCGGGCAACAGTAAAGCAATAATACTCAGCTCAAACAATAGTTCAAATATCAGTTTAAAACTCCAAGTTTGAGTAAATATGGCTGAGTTCAAGAAACAGTGTAAATCACATGGACTGAGTTCAAATACTATTTCAAACAGTGAGGAAAACAGTGGTGATAGTTCATAAAGAGTTCAAACAGTCGGCAATAAGCCCCAAATATGGCAATAAGCCCAAATCATAATGGAAACAACAAGTCATTGCTAATACGCGGTAAAATATCATCCGGACTGGACCAAGTCACAGTCCCCAATAGTAAATGACCCCGCGCTCGTCATGGAATGCGTGTCTTATCTCAACATAGCACCAGGTTTTGCAAATCCGGGGTTTCAAACCCTCAGAACATCATTTAAAATCATTACTCACCTCTAGCCGGCCAAAGTCTAGCTCGCTTTGCCTTTTCCCCTCGAATCGACCTCCTCGCGCGTCGAATCTGATCAAAACCACAAGAAATACATCACAATAGGCTAATGGATCATAACCCAATCGAAAAGACTAGAAAAGTATCAAAAATCGCGAAGTTGGCAAAACCCGAGCCCCGGGCCCACTGCTCGAAAAATTACGAAATTCATAACTCCGGATTCCTCGTCTCTCCACGAGTCTATACATATCAAAATCATCAAAATCGGAGTTCAAATGCCCTTTCAAATCCCAAATTTTCATTTCAAAAACCAAGCCCTAGTTCTTCCAATTTTTACCCAAATTTCCAAGAATTAAAGGTTGATTCTTCATAAAAAAATGACGTTTCTAGGTCACGAGACTTACCTCCAATCGATTCCCGTCAAAATCCTCTTCAATTTCTACCAAAAAGCTCTTAAGGTGGTCAACAACGGAGGAAATAATGAATGGGGTCGCAGATGAAATAATATAAAAAGCCCCTCTGGAAGCCCAGGTTTTACCTTACGCGAACGCAGTTAACACCCCCGCGTTCGCAATGAACAAATTTCGTTGACCACAACTTACCTCTACGCGAACGCGACTCCAGGTCCGCGAACGCGATGCTCCAGCTCATCCTCTTACGCGAACGCGTTCAACCAACCGCGAACGCGATGCGCAAACCAGGCAGGGCCCCAGGCCCCTTCTATGCGAACGTGAAGCAGCCCTCGCGAATGCGATGGTCTGCACAACTCCTCATCGCGAACGCGCTCCTAAGGCTGCGAATGCGAAGGTCTGCAACAGCTGGGCAAAAATGTGCAATAACTTCCAAGTTCAAAACCTCCGTTAAGCCCTCCGAAATCACCCCGAGGTCCCCGGGACCTCAACCAAAGGCACCAACATATCCCAAAACATCATCCAAACTTTTTCCAATCATCAAAACACACCTAACAACACTGAAATCATCAATTCACATCGGATTCAAGCCTAAGTTCTTCAAGAACTTCCGAAACACGCATTCGATCAAAAACCCAACCAAACGACGTTCGAATGACCTGAAATTTTGCACACACATCACAAATCACATATCGAAGCTACAGCAACTCTCGGAATTCCATTCCGACCCTCGGATCAAAATCTCACCTGCCAACCGGAATTCGCCAAAATACTAACTTCGCCAATTCAAGCCTTATTCTACACCGGACCTCCAAATTCAATTCCGATCGCACTCCTAAGTCACAAATCACCTCCCGAAGCTAACCGAATCACTGGAAATCACATCCGAGCCCTATAACTCATAAGTCAACGTCCGGTTGACTTTTCCAACTTAAGCCTTCCTTAAAGAGACTAAGTGTCTCATTTCTTATCAAAATCAATCCGAATCAACTCTAACACACCACATACCGATAAAGAAAAATGAAAAAGCATAAAAATGGGGAAAACGGAGCGGTAACTCACGTGACAACGGGCCGGGTCGTCACATACTCCCCAACTAAAACAAACGCTCGTCCTCGAGCGGGTCAAGGAACATACCTGGAGTCTCAAACAAGTGAGGATATCTGCTCCGCATCTCCCGCTCGGTCTCCCAAGTAGCCTCCTCCACGGGCCGACCTATCCACTGCACCTTCACCGAAGCTATATCCTTTGATCTTAACTTTCGAACCTGACGACCCAAAATAGCCACTGGCTCCACATCATAGGTCAAGTCATCATCCAACTGAACCGTGCTGAAGTCTAACACATGGGCCGGGTCTCCAACATACTTCCGGAGCATAGAAACATGAAATACTGGGTGAACTCCCGACAAGCTGGGTGGCAACGCAGCATGTAGGCCACCTCCCCAACTCTCCTAAGTATCTCAAAAGGGCCAATGAACCGTGGACTCAACTTTTCTTTCTTCCCAAATCTCATAACGCCCTTCATAGGCGAAACATTCAACAAGACCTTCTCGCCCACCATGTAGGATGCGTCTCGAACCTTTCGGTCCGCATAACTCTTCTGACGCGACTGAGCTGTACAAAGTCTCTCCTGGATCACTTTCACCTTCTCTAAGGCATCCTGAACCAACTCTGTCCCCAACAGTCTAGCCTCGCCAGGCTCAAACCATCTAACCGGAGATCTACACCGTCTCCCATATAAGGCCTCATACGGCGCCATCTAAATACTGGACAGATAGCTGTTGTTGTAAGCAAACTCTGCAAGTGGCAAGAACTCAGCCCAAGAACCTCCAAAATCAATACCACAAGCACACAACATGTCCTCCAATATCTGAATGGTACGCTCGGACTGCCCGTCCGTCTGAGGATGAAATGCGGTACTCAACTCTACCTGTGTACCCAACTCTCGCTGAAAAGTCCTCCAAAACTGGGAAGTAAACTGAGTACCCCTATCTGAGATGATAGAAACTGGGACCCCATGCAACCGAACAATCTCCCGGATGAAAATCTCTGCCAGCCGCTCTGAAGAATAGGTAGTACATACCGGAATGAAGTGCGCGGACTTGGTCAGCCGATCCACAATCACCCAAATCGAATCAAACTTCCTCGAGGTACGAGGGAGACCATTCACAAAATCCATAGTAATCCTCTCCCATTTCCACTCCGGAATATCCATCCGCTGAAGTACACCACCGGGCCTCTGATGCTCATATTTGACCTGCTGACAGTTGAGACACCAAGCTACATAACTCACAATATCTTTCTTCATTCTCCTCCACCAGTAGTGCTGCCTCAAATCCTGATACATCTTCGCGGCACCCGGATGAATGGAATACCGCGAGCTGTGGGCCCCCTCTAATATCAACTCCCGCAGCCCATCCACATTGGGCACACAAATCCGGCCCTGCATCCTCAACACACCAGCATCATCAGTAGTCACATCCCTGGCATCATCGTGCTGAACCCTGTCCTTAAGGACAAGCAAATGCGGGTCATCATACTGGCGCTCTCTAATGCGGTCATACAAGGAAGACCGAGAAACCATACAAGCCACCACCCGACTAGGCTCCGAAATATCTAACCTCACCATCCGATTGGCCAACGCCTGGACATCAACTGCAAAGGGCCTCTCCCCAACTGGAAAGTATGCCAAACTACCCATACTGACCGCCTTCCGGCTCAAAGCATCGGCCACCACATTGGCCTTCCCCGGGTGATACAAAATGGTAATATCATAGTCCTTGAGTAACTCCAACCACCTCCGCTGCCTCAAATTAAGATCTTTCTGTTTGAACAAATGCTGAAGGCTGCGATGATCAGTATATACCTCACAAGATACGCCATATAAGTAGTGCCTCCAAATCTTCAACGCATGAACTATAGCAGCCAACTCCAAATCATGTACGGGGTAGTTCTGCTCATGAGGCTTCAACTGACGAGAAGCATATGCAATAACTCTACCCTCCGACATCAACACACAACCGATCCCAACTCTCGAAGCATCACAATACACCATGTAAGAACCTGAGGCGGATGGCAAAACTAAAATTGGAGCTGTGGTCAAAGCTGTCTTGAGCTTCTGAAAGCTCTCCTCGCACTCATCAGACCACACAAATGGTGCACCCTTCTGCGTCAACTTGGTCAAGGGCGAAGCAATAGATGAAAAACCCTGGATGAACCGGCGATAATAACCCGCCAAACCGAGGAAACTCCGAATCTCTGTGGCTGAGGACGGTCTCGGCCAACTCTGTACCGCCTCTATCTTCTTTGGATAAACCTGAATACCATCACTGACACCACGTGCCCCAGGAAAGCCACAGAACCAAGCCAGATTTCACACTTGGAGAACTATGCATAAAGCTTCTCCTCCCTCAATCTCTGTAATACCACTCTCAAATGCTGTGCGTGCTCCTCCTAGCTACGCGAGTACACCAGGATGTCATCAATAAAAACAATCACAAATAAATCCAGATACGGCCGAAATACACTGTTCATCAAGTGCATGAATGCTGCTGGGGCATTAGTCAATACAAAGGACATAACCAGAAACTCATAGTGCCCGTATCTCGTCCGGAAAGCAGTCTTCATAATATCTGAATCCCTAATCTTCAGCTGGTGATAGCCTGAACGAAGGTCAATCTTGGAGAATACCCTCGCCCCCTGGAGCTGGTCAAACAAATCATCAATACGGGGCAGGGGATACTTGTTCTTCACTGTCACCTTGTTCAATTGCCTGTAGTCAATGCACATTCTCATTGTGCATCCTTTTTCTTCACAAACAAGACCGGTGTACCCCACGGTGACACACTCGGACGAATGAACCCCTTATCTAGGAGCTCCTGATGCTGATCCTTTAGTTCTCTCAACTCTGCTGGTGCCATGCAATATGGAGGAATAGAAATGGGTTGAGTGCCCGACACCAGATCAATACCAAAATCAATGTCCCTGTTCGGCGGCATGCCCGACAGGTCTGCTGGAAACACATCAGGGAAGTCCCTCACAACGGGCATAGAACCAAGACTAGGAGTCTCAGCTCCAACATCTCTCACAAAAGCCAAATACGATAGACAACCCTTCCCAACCATCTGCTGGGCCTTTAGGAAAGAGATCACCCTGCTAGGAACATAGTCAGTCATACCACGCCACTCAATCCTCGGAACACCCGGTATAGCCAACGTAGCTGTCTTAGCATTACAGTCCAGAATAGCATGGCACGGAGATAATCAGTCCATGCCCAGAATAACGTCGAAATCAACCATGCTCAACAGCAACAGATCAACTCGGGTCTCCAGACCCCCAATAGTCACTAGACAAGACCGATACATATGGTCTACAACAATAGTATCACCCACCGGGGTAGATACATGCACAGGTAAAGCAAGACACCCACGGGTCGTACCCAGGTGATGAGCAAAATATGAAGACACATAGGAATAAGTAGAACCGGGATCAAATAAGACAGAGGCATCCCTGTGGCAGACTGAGATAATACCTGTGATAACAGCATCTGATGCAATAGCGTCTCTCTTGTCTGGGAGAGCATAGAATCGCGCCTGGCCACCGCCCGATCGGCCTCCCCCTCTGGGGCGACCCCTAGCTGCCTGACTCTCACCCCTAGCTAGCGGGGCGGGTGCTGAAGAGGATGGGCCAGAAGACGAGGGCTGACCCCTCTGTTGAGACTGACTACCATGACGCCGAGGACAATGCCTCCACATGTGCCCAACCTCCCCGCACTCATAACAGCTCCCGGGTGCTGGGGAGTGGGACTGAAGGGAACCCCACACATCAGAGTGACTGGCTGACGCACTCGGTCTGGAGGAACCCTGAACAAATAGAGCTCGTGATGAACCTTGAGCTGGAAAAGCGTTGAGAGACGGCTGGCTCTGCTGATAACCCTGATGACCACGACCGGAAGATGATCCACGATACTCAGAGCGAGCTGACTGAGGAGGCCTAAATGAACGACCTCTGCTCTGCTGGAATTGACCCCTGGACGGAGCACCACTGAAGCTACCAGAACCTCTAGGCCTCTTGGCCTCCCTCTCCTCTCTGTCTTGACGGCGAGCCATCTCAATATCACGAGTAATATCAACTGCATCCTCAAAGGAAATACCCAGAACTCTCTCTCGAGTCATCAGAACACGAATGTGATATTTAAGTCCATCTACAAACCTCTTGATCCTCTCTCTGTCGGTCGGAACTATCCACGAGGCATGACGGGCCAACTCAGAAAATCTCGCCTCATACTGGGTCACAGTCATGTCTCCCTATCGAAGCCACTCGAACTGCCTGCGCAGCTCCTCTCTCTGAGACTGTGGTACCCACTTCTCCAAAAAGATAGTGGAGAACTCCTGCCATGACAAAGGCGCTGCACCTGTTGGCCTACGCCGCTCATACGACTCCCACCATGTGAAGGCAGGCCCAGTGAACTGAAATGCGGTGAATGCTACCCTGCTGGTCTCCAAAATGCCTGCTGTCCGAAGCATACGCTGACACTTGTCCAGAAATCCCTGGGCATCCTCGCCCTGAGAACTACTGAAAAATGGAGGCTGGAGCCTACTGAACCTCTCAAGACGACGCTGCTCATCGTCTGGCATAGCTGGGACTACAAATTCCTGAACTGGTGCGACTGGTGCAACTGGTGCTGCTGGTGCAACCGGCTGAGCTGGAGCTGCTCCCGGTGTTTGTAAACCCTGCATAACCTGCTCCGGTGTGCGAGCAGCGGGGGTCTGATGGCCTCCCCCGATCTGTGAGGTAGCTGCTGCAGTAATGGCTGAGACTGCCTGAGCCAGGCCAGTGCAAACGGATAAGATCTGAGCCAAAGCCTCCTGGAGGCCAGGACTCACAATAGGCACTGCTGGTGCCTGCACAGGTACTGCTGGAGCATCTACAGCTGGAGGCTGGTCCTGAGCCGGGGCAGCTGGTGGATCTACAGGTGCTGCCCTCGCTGGTCTGCCCCTAGCACGACCACGACCGCGTCCACGGCCTCTAGTGCCCTCACTAGGTGGTACCGGTGGTCGTCCGCCTCGCCCTGTAGCGCGGGTCCTCGCCATCTGTGAGAGGATAGAACACAGAAATTTAGTTCCCGGATCAACAAAATCGCACGACAAGAATTTCAAGAATGTGAAGTTTTCCTAAGGGTTCTGCAGCCTCTCGATGATAAGTACAGACGTCTCCGTACCGATCCCCGAGACTCTACTAAACCTGCTCATGACTCGTGAGACCTAGTAACCCGGGCTCTGATACCAATTTGTCACGACCCAATTCCCACCCGGTCGTGATGGCGCCTCTCGTGAAGACAAGGCCAGCCGACAGAACAATCAACACTACTTTTGACAATTTCTTAGCATAAACAGGTTTAAACCATAGATACTGATTAATCATAAGTGCGGAAATAAACGTAACATAACGGGGAAGAACCATCCCAACTCAACCCGATGATCGGGGTGTCACAAGTCACGAGCTACTACAGAGTTGATGAAAATACTACAAGTCTGGAAACATAGTCTGAAGAAGAATAAAATATGCAGAAGATAAGGAAGAAACGGGCCTGTGGACGTCGACAGCTACCTCGTCTCCCCTAGTCCGCCTGGTCTGGAAGGAAATCAGCGCTCAGGTACGAACTCAGCTGTGCCTGTCTCTGCACACATGGTGCAGGAAGTAATGTGAGTACTCCGACCCAGTGAGTAATAAAAATAAGTAACGACTGAGAACATAAAATCCCACAAGGGCACAAATAATGCTATCTCAAGCAGCAACATCAGATAAACAGTAGAAACCAGTGAAACATAGGAAGAAAATCTCTTTGAAAACAATTAATAAAACAAGTATGCTCTAGTAGTAAGTCAGCCATTGTTACCTGACCAAACGCGTGTTACAGTGCCATTGTTACCACTGGTCAGACATTGTTACCTGACTGGTCAGTCATTGTTTCCTGACCAAACGCGTATAATAGTGTCATTGTTACCACTGTTCAATATTTAATCACTCTAGATGGGTACCCGCGCTCACTGTAGGTGTGCAGACTCCGGAGGGGCTCCTACAGCCCAAGCGCTATCAACAAGGCCTGAAAGCCTGAACAGTATCAATACGAGGCCTGAAAGCATCCTCACCTCACTCATCATGCCCTCACATAAGGTCCTCGGCCTTAATCAGTCCAGAAATAGTCAACAGCCCCTCGGGCAACAGTAAAGCAATAATACTCAGCTCAAACAATAGTTCAAACATCAGTTTAAAACTCCAAGTTTGAGTAAATATGCCTGAGTTCAAGAAAGTGTAAATCACATGGACTGAGTTCAAATACTATTTCAAACAGTGAGGAAAACAGTGGTGATAGTTCATAAAGAGTTCAAACAGTCGGCAATAAGCCCCAAATATGGCAATAAGCCCAAATCATAATGGAAACAACAAGTCATTGCTACTACCCGGTAAAATATCATTCGGACTGGACCAAGTCACAGTCCCCAATAGTAAATGACCCAGCGCTAGTCATGGAACGCGTGTCTCATCTCAACATAGCACCAGGTTGTGCAAATCCGGGGTTTCAAACCCTCAGAACATCATTTAAAATCATTACTCACCTCTAGCCGGCCAAAGTCTAGCTCGCTTTGCCTTTTCCCCTCGAATCGACCTCCTCGCACGTCGAATCTGATCAAAACCACAAGAGATACATCACAATAGGCTAATGGATCATAACCCAATCGAAAAGACACGAAAAGTATCAAAAATCGCGAAGTTGGCAAAACCCGAGCCCCGGGCCCACTCCTCAAAAAATTACGAAATTCACAACTCTGGATTCCTCGTCTCGCCACGAGTCTATACATATCAAAATCATCAAAATCGGAGTTCAAATGCCCTTTCAAATCCCAAATTTTCATTTCTAAAACCAAGCCCTAGTTCTTCCAATTTTTACCCAAATTTCCAAGAATTAAAGGTTGATTCTTCAAAAAAAAAATGACGTTTCTAGGTCACGAGACTTACCTCCAATCGATTCCCGTAAATATCCTCTTCAATTTCTACCAAAAAGCTCTTAAGGTGGTCAACAATGGAGGAAATAATGAATGGGGTCGCGGATGAAATAATATAAAAAGCTCCTCTGGACGCCCAGGTTTTACCTTACGCGAACGCGGTCAACACCCCTGCGTTCGCAATGAACAAATTCCGTTGACCATAAATTACCTCTACTCGAACGCGACTCCAGGTCCGCGAACGCGATGCTCCAGCTCATCCTCTTATACGAACGCGTTCAACCAACCGCGAATGCGATGCACACCCCTTCTACGTGAACGCGAAGTAGCCCTCGCGAACGCGATGGTCTGCACAACTCCTCATCGCGAACGCGCTCCTAAGGCTGCGAACGCGAAGGTCTGCAACAGCTGGGCAAAAATCTGCAATAACTTCCAAGTTCAAAACCTCCGTTAAGCCCTCCGAAATCACCCCGAGGTCGCCGAAACCTCAACCAAAGGCACCAACATATCCCAAAACATCATCCAAACTTGTTCCAATCATCAAAACACACCTAACAACATTGAAATCATCAATTTACATCAGATTCAAGCCTAAGTTCTTCAAGAACTTCCGAAACACGCATTCGATCAAAAACCCAACCAAACGACGTCCGAATGACCTAAAATTTTGCACACACATCACAAATCACGTATCGAAGCTACAACAACTCTCGGAATTCCATTCCGACCCTCGGATCAAAATCTCACCTGCCAACCGGAATTCGCCAAAATACTAACTTCGCCAATTCAAGCCTAATTCTACACCGGACCTCCAAATTCAATTTCGATCGCACTCCTAAGTCACAAATCACCTCCCGAAGCTAACCGAATCACCGGAAATCACATCCGAGCCCTATAACTCATAAGTCAACGTCCGGTTGACTTTTCCAACTTAAGCCTTCCTTAAAGAGACTAAGTGTCTCATTTCTTATCAAAACCAATCCGAATCAACTCTAACACACCACATACCGATAACGAAACATGAAGAAACATAAAAGTGGGGAAAACAGAGCGGTAACTCACGTGACAACGGGCCGGATCGCCACAGCACGTATCTTCGCAAGTGAGGCTAGTGACCACATGAAAGCCTCTCTATTCTTATGGGACCAGATCGTTCGCCTCGACAATATTATGAAATATCTTTATGGGAGCGGGTCATTTGCCTCGACAGTACTATGAGATGCTTATATAGATCGGGCCATACGACCTCGACGGTAATATATGACACTATTCTTATGAGATCAGGTCGTTCACCTCGACATAATCATGCGTGATATTCGATTGGGTGTTAGAGCACATATGAGTTTTCCTGACTTGTGATTTGACAGTGTACCTAATATTTATTATCTTTATTTCATTCGAGGCAGTATATGGTATCTACTGATTTGGTAATTATTTTTCTATTGATAATAGTGTTATTCATATTTTTCTGATTTGTGTTGCTACTTACTATGCGTATTTCATGCTTGTCTTCTTTTTATGTACATTGTTTATTGAGCTACTAATAAGTGTCGATGTCGACCCCTCGCCACTATTTCATCGAGGTTAGACTAGATACTTACTAGGTGCACATTGATTTACGTATTCATACTATACTTTGGCACTAAAATTGTGTAGTTACTATGATAGGTACATCGGGTAATCACTTAGGCGCATAGTCGCATTAGCTGAAGACTTGGTGGTGAGCTGCTTTCGATGTTTCGACCCACAGTACCCGGAGTCTCCTTCCCCCTATATTTATTTATTCTGACTCAAGTGCAGATGGGCACACCGTTAGTACTGCATGAAGCTGCAATATATGGCAAGGCTCTTCATGGTCAAACACAAGTTTAAAATTCTCATCTAATGTGTTGCTAATGCATTTTGCACATGTGGGTGGTGCATTATATTTATTGTACGACGGATAATTAATCTGTTAATTTGATAATCTCATTATTCATTTCAAACTCTTAGAAGATTGCAACATAAGATTCATTTTTAGGTGATATGCAAAATTACTCTTAAGAAACTTGTAGCTTTTCAAAAAATATAAAATTGCAACAGCAACTTGAAATTGTAATTCTACCTATTTATCTCCTGCCACTGTCATAGGTGATTGTATATGGATAGTTAGTTATCAAGAATTTAGTAAAATTCTAGTAATAGCCTTTTAGAAGGCACTGTAATTTTCTTGATGTTTACTCTCTTCTTTCACATTTTGCTAAATTAACGAGGATATGTGAACTCTTAGTTTATCTTGCTGATTGACATTTCAGGGACGGCCAAAAGGAGTCACTCCTAAATTCAGCCTGGCACTGCTCGTCCCAGGTTATCTAAACTGCTCAACGCATTGAATTTTTCTCTGAACTTTCAACAATATGGAATGCCACGATTTATTTGGAGGTTCTGCTAGTTTTCTGAGAGATGTTTCCAATTTCATTATGGAGTGTTGTATACTTTATAGAATAGATGGTAATGAAAAGTTCCTATGTCATTTTTTTCAATTGTATTTGTTGGTGTTTCTTATAATTTGATATGTTGTTGGGTAAAGTAGTAAAATCTAGCTGGCAATTAATTTTTTTTAAACATACATCAGTGGCGACCGAAGTTCCCACCGAAAATAGGTTTCAGTTGCATCCTAAGAAAAAGGCAGAATGGCCTAAATGGCACCTGTACTTCACCCACTTTGTCATGCCGGTCCCCAAACTTACATATTTGCCAATTAAACACTTATACTCATTCAAAACGTGAATAATAAACGCTTATCCAATGAGGCTGCCAGTGCGTGTTTGACAATCGCCTACACGTAGGACGCCACGTCAATAAAATATATCCACGTAGGCTCCAAGTCACATCTGATGGCCAAATAGGATAAAAAATTATTTACCCCCCAACCCACATTTCCCCTCATTTTACAATTACCCCGCTAAATTAGGGCTTAGATAGTATCGAACAACAGTGAGTCGCTCCTCTCTTCTCCGTCTTTCTTGCCGGGATTTTCATCTGTACAGTTGTTATCAAAGTTTGTGGGGTAAGTTTCTTCATTTATTCTTAATATTTTGTCTTTATTGTTCTTCATTTCCTTCTATTTATGGGGATTTTGCTCTGTTTAGGGTTTTTTAGGGGGAGGTTGGGTTAGGTCGTAATTGCTGTTTAATATCCCTTAATATATAGGGCTTTTGTTGTGTTTTGCTACATGTTAGAGTGAAAGGCCTTTTTAATGTAGTGTCATGCATGTAATGGCATATTTGGTTATTCTCTTTAGTGTTTTGGGTTTTTGTTTTCAAATCAGAATTTCATCCTAGTGTCTTGGGTTTTTGTTGGGTCTCGTTCATGTTAGCGGTCCACCACAGTATTTTCTGAATATTATAAGGCATTGTGGGGACGAAAAAGGAATCTTGGATGCTTTTTTACTTTAAAAATCTATCTTTTTTGTTGGTTTGTTTATGGAGTTGTGTAAAGGTGCAACTTTTGATAACAAATAGTCATTGATAACACTGTTTTTTTTGTTTCTTTGCAGGTATGAAAAGAAAATGGCTTCAACCCTAGTTAACCTACAAATCCACCACAGTGGTAATTTTGTATCCGACCCTGACCTAAGGTATGCAAATGGACTAACCTGTCCTCACTTAGCTACAGTTGATGTGGATGAGCTACATATTATGTTGTTTCACAAGTTTGACTAGGGACTTTAGGAATTTTAGAAGTTGGATTTGTTTGGATGTAA
>NW_017670371.1:696715-805328 GCF_001879085.1 Nicotiana attenuata | reverse complement strand
GGCTTCATGATTATGCAGAAATGCTGAAGTCTACTAAGCCTGGCACTACTGTAGTGATAAGGACATCTAAGGATTCAGTTTCTGGCAAGGAAGTCTTATGGGCATTTATGTCTTGCTTGAAGCATTAAAAACTGGATGGTTAGAAGGGTGCAGAAACATAATTGGCTTTGATGGTGCATTCCTAAAGGGGACATGTAAAGGTGAACTGCTTTCCTGCATTTCCAAGGATGGAAATAATCAAATGTTCCCTGTGGCTTGGGCAGTAGTTGAAAAGGAATCAAAGGATACATGGTCTTGGTTTATCAGGTGTCTCAAGCATGATCTAAACTTGACAGAAACTGAAGGAGAAGGGCTGACAGTCATGTCTGATATGCAGAAGGTATGGTTTCTAATACTCTTTCTTTAAAGTGTAATTGTTTTCATTTATTTTTAAGTTATAACAATATAATTTTTATGACTGTAGGGTCTTCATCTAGCAATAACTCAGTTATTGCCAAATGCTGAAATGAGATGGTGTGCTAGACATATCTGGGCTAATTGGAAGCAAACTTGGCCTGGTGAGGAAAGAAGGAAAAAATTCTGGCAGTGTGCAAGAGCTACATTTGAGGTTTACTTTAGCAAGAAGTTGGATGAAATGGACCAGCTGGGGGGAAATATTGATCAGGACTTACTGAAATACAACANAACAATGGAGAATAAGGTACAAAGAGAAGATGGATGTTAAATAGGCTAAATATTACCGTTAGGGCTTTTTTTACTGTCTTCACGCCCCTTACAGGCGTGTGAATCACGCACTGCAGCCACATATGACACATAGGATAAGCCACGTTGGATAAGCGTTTATTATTCACGTTTTGAATGAGTATAAGTGTTCAATTGGCAAATATGTAAGTTTGGGGACCGGCATGACAAAGTGGGTGAAGTACAAGTGCCATTTAGGCTATTCTGCCTAAGAAAAATTAAAATCTTTCCTGGCGACTTGCTTTCGCTACTGTAAGTCTTGGTGGCGCATTGGTCGGCACTAAACTGCCACTAAAAAATCTTTCGTGGGTCATTTTGGTGGCGGTGAAGGTCGCCGTTAGTATATATCTTTTAGTGGCGATGTTTAATGGTCGCCGCTAATAAGTATCCGCGACTTAGTATAGTTATTGACCACGGGGTCGCCAGCGCATGTGTTAGTTTCAGTTGCGATATTTGTCGCCACCGAAAGTCCGATTTCTTGTAGTGATAGTTGTAGTAGTTTTGTATATTCTATTTGATGCTAATGTACTTGTGACACCGGATTTTAAGGATTTTAGCAGATGTTCATAGTTGTATTTTCTATTATATCATTTCGCATTATATTTTGTTCATATTCCGTGACTTGGTAAGGATGACAAATTTTTTTATCATGGTTCTTAAATCTACTTCCGCTTTATTATTTCTTTTTTTAATTTTAAAAGGTGTTGTGAGCGATTGTAGTGATAATTATCATTGGCTTGTTTAATGGTAGAGTTGTGCGCCATCACGATCTACGGTGAGAATTGAGTCCTGACAAATGGTGGTGGCTTTTGTGAAGCCCTTTTAAATCAAAAATACGTCAAAAAATTGTGCATTAAATTAAGTGTAAGAAATTTAAAGACAAAATTAAGTATAAGCCATCAGCAGTAGTGCAGATGAGAAAGGAAATCTTCACCGTGGTTTCAATATATAGGAGAAGAAGAAAAGAAAAAGAAAAAAAAAAAAAAAATACAAGACAAATAGAAAATAAATAATGAATAAATAGAAAATATAGTCAATAAAAAAATTACATGGAAAAACGTGAGTGGTGCATGTATTAGTTACACTATTATTTTTAAATTTAGTACTGGTAAAAAAAGTGATACAACGCTCTAACCAAAGACTAGAGGGTTATAGGACTCTCACAAAGTTTAAGTGTTGTATTGGAAAAATGGGAAGACCTGTGTAAAAAAATATATACTATTCCCTAAATAATAAATGTATGCATAAACTTTTAAACTTTTTTTTGGTAATTAATTTTATTATTACCAGGAAAATATTTACAAGTATAGCAAAAACCCTATCAAAACTCACTTAGATTTGGACATGCAGCCCTAAATCTAGTGCCCTCATTACTACATGAATACTCAACTACTATATCTATGGATAAAAATTGAAATCTTGCAGTTCCCTAACTATCTTAGAATTCAAACTTCCTCGACAGTGCACCTCTTGAACTATCACTTTGCTCAGCTCCTCGCAACTCCTTTGTGTTTCTCGAAATGTTCTCCAATTTCTTTCCTGCCAAATCATTTAAATATATTCTTCAATTTAAAATGTATAGGCTTATATCTTAGCAATATGGTTAGGTAAACCCATCAAAACTTAAAATGAACATATTTAAATGATTATGATGATTGACCAACTTATAATTATATATGTCACGACCCAAGTTCTCCCTCTGTGAACTGTCGTGACGGCTAGTCTCTACGACTAGGTAAGCCTAACAAATTTCGGAAAATCAATTAAAGATACAAAACTAGCCAACTAACAGGTAAATATAAATAAGTGTTTAAAATGCCGCTCGGCATATACAATATCACTCTCTCAAACTTAACATAGCACTCCCAAAACCCGGAATCTCATGAATCACAAGCTAAAGAAATACATAGTGTTCTAACTCCAGAAGTCTAAGCAAAAGTAAATACAAGAAGTCTATATCTAAAAGAGGGAATAGAGAGGGACTTCTAGGTCTGTGGACGCGGCAGATATACCTAGAAGTCTCTGGATCGCCTCGCCTCACGGATAGTATGGCTGAGCAGAAGAACCTGGATCTACACACGAAAATCATGTGCAGGAAAGGGCGTGAGTACACCACAGCGGTACCCAGTAAGTGCCAAGCCTAACCTCGGTCGAGTAGTGAAGAGGAAAGGTCGGACCCCTACTAGTTATATATATAACAAGGTAGAACGGTAAGAAATTTATAGTATAATTGAAATACTAACAGTCAATAAAGATGAAATCACAGAAAGAAATAACTTAGTACATATAGAAAAGCAACAGGGGATCTCCCAGGATAACGTCCCGTAGTCCCAAATGTAAATGTGGAGAGGATCTCTCGGGATACCGTCCCGTAGTCCAAATCATAAATGTGCAAGGGGGATCTCCCAGAATACCGATCCGTAGTCTCAAAATAAATATCTAGTACAAGGGTATCTCCCGGGATACCGTCGCGTAGTCCCATAGTAAACATGCAAGGGGATTTGTCTTAATTCCGTTCTGTAGTCCCAAAGTAAATGCACTACAGTCACAACAAGGAATTTACTGTTCTATACAAGTTCGTATCAAGAAAACAGGTAATTCTACTCTAAACATGCTACACAGAATTCAAGTAAAACAGTTAAAACAGTTAAGACAGTTAAGTCACGTAAGCATGCTTTCCTAAGCTAAACAGGAGGTTTCAAATACTAGCATTGCTCAATTAAAGGAAAAATACACAGATATTTACTTAATGAAAATGTGGGTTTTTAAAAATTAGCACATATATGCACTCGTCACCTCACGTACAAGACATTCATATAACAACAGTACCAAAATCCTAAGGGGAGTTTACCCCACACAAGGTTAGGCAAACCACTTACCTCGAACCAAGCTCAAATCAAATCCGAAATCACGCTCTTGCCACGAGTATCCAACTCCGAGTGACCCAAATCTAATCAAATCTATTTCACAATGTAAATATAACTACAAACAACTAATTTAGCTAATGAATTCGAAGCTAAGGCAAGAAAATAAAAAATGCCCAAAAATCCTCCCCGGGCCCACTCTCAGAATCGGGTAAAATTTACGGATTATGAACACCTATTCACTCACGAGTTCACTCATACAAAAATCATCCCAATCCGACGTCAAATTCTTATCCAAACTCAGATTTTCCATTGGGGAACTTTTTCCCCTATTTCCAAACTTCTACCCTAAAATTCTTTAATTAGATGAGAAAAATAACAATATATTAATGTATTAGAACAAAACTAGAGTTAGAATCCGTTACCCAATAATTCTCCTTCAAAATCTCTTAAGAAATCGCCTTCTATCGAGCTCTAAATAAAATTTTGAAGTTATGAACTCCAACCCCCGATTTCACTTTTTTCTGCCCAGCGATTTCCGTTTCTGCGAGGGGTCCACCGCACATGCGGTCCCGCTTCTGCGTCTCAGGCTCCGCACCTGCGGAATTTCATTAAGCCTCCATATTCCGCACCTGTGTTGCTATCTTCGCAGATGCGGTTCCACTTCTACGGTCCTTGAGCCACATCTACGACCAACTGACCTTATGCCTTAGACCGCATCTGCGGTTGCCAAACCGCTTCTGCGGCGCCGCACCTACGGTCCAAGCTCCGCAGGTGGAAAACCAACAGGTTCTGCACATCAGAAAATTACCTAAGTCCAAATTCAATTCCGTGAAGCATCCGAAACTCATCCGAGGCCCCCGAGACCTCAACCGAACATGGCAACTGATGATAGGCTATAATTACGTATTTTAGTCGATTATTACACTCAAATTTACTGCACTTTGATTGAGTTTGATCTTTAATCGCTAGTGTCTTGCACTAACTGTGTGTTTTATGCATTGTAGGAGTGATTCCGAGCTATATAGATGTTATGGAATGAATTCAAGTGATTTGGAGCTTTGAAGTCTGAGTAAAAGCTCAAGGAATTAAGCCGGAATCGTGTTTGGGGGTCAACGGATGATAGTTAGAGCGAACGAAGAATCGAGTAGGCATATTGTGCACTGTCTAGTAAAATGGATATAACTTTTTGCTCAGAACTCTATTTAGTCTCCATAATATATAGTTGGAAAGCTAACTTAAAGGGCTACAACTTTCATGTTTTACGTTTTTCCAAATTCCAAACGGAACGGGGCGAAACGCGTAAGATTTGAGCCAAAACGAACGAAACCGGGAAAAAGGGCCAGTTGGGCGCCACAGGCAGCGCCTAGCGCCACCTGTGGCGCCAAAAATAGTATGCACAAATATTTGGGCGCCGTGGAGGGCGCCTGGCGCCGGGCTGGGCGTCGGTGACGTGAAATGTGTCATATTTTGCCCGGGACAAGGTTATTTCGGCCCTAGACCTACCCAACACATATAAAAGCAAGACTAAACCTATTTCTGAGGGGAGAGACGCCACTTTGGAGTAAAAACACACACGGGATCGTGAGGAAGCGGAGAATTCTCAGTTTTCTTCATCTTTTTCTAGTATTTTCAATTGATTCAACAATTATGCAATTGTTTGATTACATCATGAGTAGCTAAACACCCATTGTTCTGGGGTTGTGATTTAGCCATGAATATTGTTGTTTGATATTAACTTAACCTTGATTATAATTCACCAACATATGGTTGTTTCTTCAATTATGTGTTTAATTGCTTAATTGTCTGGCCAGCAGTTAGGTTCTATTTACTATCTATGCTATGCTTGGGAAAGCCGTGTTTAGATTAGAGAAGAATTGAAAAGAGCATGATCTTAACCCTTAGGGGGAGTGGATTTGTGGTTAGGATAGGAATATACCTAGTCACCGTGCTTATTAAATATCGTAATCTTAATGCGTTCTTAATAGATTGATTTCATAGGAATATAGGCGTTAATCTATTGAGAATAGGTGAGTAGTACTTCGGGAGAAGGCTATGAGAGCATTTATTGATTAATTAGCAACCATGAGTGAATTATATGAAGGGGAGAGTTAATAAGAACACAATACGAATGGTGAATCGGTCACAACCCCGGAATACTTGTCTCTACTGAATACACAACAATCAATTCGTTACTTGATTATTTAGTTATTATTTAGAATTGTAGTATAATATAATCATCTTATTGGACTTTGATTTTAGCTGGATTGAATTACAATTTTAGTGATTTAGTGAGTAGTTTATACAAGTCTTTGTGGGTTCGACACTCAACTTATCATTATATTACTTGTTGACCACGTATACTTGCGTGTGCGTTTGGGAGCAACACCAACCAATCCTAAAACACGATACGAACTTCGTCGAACCCTCAAATCACATCAAACAACGCTAAAACCACAAATCACCCTCCAATCCAAGCCTAATGAACTTGAAATCTCAAGAATTCTATAACCGATGTCGAAACCAACCAAACCATGTCCGATTGATCCCAAAATTTGCTCACAAGTCACATTCAACACTACGGAACTATTTCAACTTCCGAAATCAGATTCCGACCCCGATACATTTCACTATCGATCCGGAAACTTCAAAAATTCAACTTTCGACTTTTCAAACCTAAATAAGCTACGGACCTCCAAAACACAATACGAACACGCCCCTAAGCCCGAAATCACCCAACGGAGCTGACTGAATTGACGGAATTCTGTTCCGAAGTTGTCTTCACACTATTCCGACTACGGTCCGAATTCTAAAACTTAAGCTCTCATTTAGGGACTAAATTTCCAAAACACTCCGAAACTCAAACTGAATCATCCCGGCAAATCACAATAGCAGAAATAAACACGGGGGAAAATAGTTAATAGGGGATCGAGGCATAAATTCTCAAAACTACCGGCCGGGTCGTTACATCCTCCCCCTCATAAAACATCCATTCATCCTCGAACGAGCATAGAGACATACCTGAAGTGGTGAAAATATGAGGGTAACGGCTGCACATATCCTGCTCGGTCTCCCAAGTCGCCTCCTCGACCGGCTGACCCCGCCACCGAACCTTTACTGATGCAATGCTCTTTGACCTCAGCTTTCGAACCTGCCTGTCCAATATAGCCACTGGCTCCTCAACATAAGATAGATCCTTGTCCAACTGGACTAAAATTCAACACGTGCGACGGATCACCGTGATACCTCCGGAGCATCGAAACAAGAAATACCGGGTGAACTCCTGTCAAGCTGGGAGGTAAGGCAAGCTCATAAGCAACCTCCCCAACAAGTTGTAACACCTCAAAGGGACCAATAAACCTCGGAATCAATTTCCCTCTCTTGCCAAATCTCATAACGCCCTTCATAGGCAAAACCCGAAGCAAGACTCGCTCTCCAACCATAAATGAAACATCGCGAACCTTCCGGTCCGCATAACTCTTTTGTCTGGACTGGGCTGTGCGAAGTCTATCTTGAATCACCTTAACCTTCTCCAAAGCGTCCTGAACAAATCCTACGCCCAATAATCTAGCCTCTCCCGGCTCGAACCAACCCACCGGGGATCTACACCGCCTACCATACAGAGCCTCATACGGTGCCATCTGAATGCTGGGCTGATAACTGTTGTTGTAGGCAAACTCTGCCAGTGGAAAGAACTGATCCCAAGAACCTCCAAACTCTATCACCCACGCACGGAGCATATCCTCAAGAATCTGAATAGTGTGCTCGGACTGTCCATCCGTCTAAGGGTGAAATGCTGTGATCAACTCCACCCGAGTACCCAACTCATGTTGTACAACCCTCCAAAACCGTGATGTGAACTGAGTACATCTATCTGAAATTATGGAAACTGGAATACCATGCAAACAAACAATCTACCGGATATAAATCTCAGCCAACCGCTTTGAAGAATAGGTGGTACACGCAGGAATGAAGTGAGCAAACTTGGTCATTCAATCCACAATCACCCAAATGGTATCGAACTTCCTCAAAGTCCGTGGGAGTCCAACTACGAAGTCCATGGTGATCCGCTCTTACTTCCACTCTGGAATCTCTATCTGCTGAAGCAAGCCACCCGGTCTCTGATGCTCATACTTCACCTACTGACAATTAAGGCACCGAGCTACAAACCCAACTATATCTTTCTTCATTCTCCTCCACCAATAGTGCTGCCTCAAATACTGCTACATCTTCGCGGCACCCGGATGGATAGAATACCGCGAACTATGGGCCTCCTCCAAAATCAACTCCCGAAGCCCATCAACATTGGGTACACATATCCGACCCTGCATCCTCAATACCCCGTCATCACCAATGGTCACATCTCTGGCATCACCATACAAGACCTTGTCCTTGAGGACAAGCAAATGAGGGTCATCATACTAACGCTCTCTGATATGATCAAACAAGGAAGACCGAGAAACCACAGAAGCAAGGACCCGAATGGGCTCCGAAAGATCCAATCTCACAAACTGGCTGGCTAAAGCCTGAACGTCCATCGCCATGGGCCTCTCCGCTGCTGGTGGATAAGCCAAACTCCCAAACTCTCTTCCCGGCGACTCAAAGTGTCGGCCACCACATAGGCCTTGCTCGGGGGATACAAGATAATGATATCGTTCTTCAGCTGCTCTAACCACCTCCTCTGGCGCAAATTAAGGTCCTTCTTCTTGAACAGATGCTGCAAACTCCGGTGATCTGTATAGATCTCACAAAGAACACCGTATAAATAATGACGCCAGATCTTCAAGGCGTGAACAATAGGATAATTCTTCTCATGCACCTTCAGCTGTCTGGACGTGTAGGTAATCAGCCTATCGTCCTGCATCAGTACCACTCCAAGGCGAATCCTCGAGGATTCACAAGAGATAGTATAAAACCCGAACCTGTAGGCAATCAATACTGGACTGTAGCCAAAGCTGTCTTGAGCTTCTGAAAACTCTCCTCACACTCCTTCGTCCACCTGAACGGAGCACCCTTCTGGGTCAGCCTGGTCATAGGTGCTGCAATAGATGAAAATCCCTCAACGAATCGACGGCAATAACCCGCCAAGCCAAGAAACTACGAATCTCTGTAGCTGAGGATGGTCTGGGCCAACTCTGCAGTGCTTCCACTTTCTTCAGATCCACCTTAATCCCTTCACTCGATACTACGTGACACAAGAATGCCATAGAATCCAACCAAAACTCACATTTCGAGAACTTCACATATAATTTTTTTCTCTCAAAGTCTGAAGCACTGTCCTCAGGTGCTTCTCATGATCTTCCCAACTCCGGGAGTATACCAGAATGTCATCAATAAAGATAATGACGAACGAGTCAAGATATGGCTAAAATACACTGTGCATCAAATGCATAAATGCTGTTGGGGCATTGGTCATCCCAAATAACATAACAAGGAACTCATAATGACCATACGGAGTCCTGAAAGCAGTCTTCGGGATATCTGGATCGCGAATCTTCAACTGATGATAGCCTGAATGTAAGTCAATCTTAGAAAACACTCGAGCACCCTGTAACTGATCAAACAGGTCATCAATACGAGGCAAAGGATACCGGTTCTTCACTATAACTTTGTTCAACTGGCGATAATCAATGAACATACGCATAGAACCGTCCCTTTTCTTCACAAACAAGATAGGAGCACCCCAAGGTGACACACTGGGCCGAATAAAGCCCTTATCAAGCAATTCCTATAACTGTTTCTTTAACTTCTTCAACTCAGGAGAGCCATACGTAAGGAGAAATAGAAATGGGCTGAGTGCCCGGCAACAAATGAATGCCAAAATCAATATCTCTATCGGGCGGCATGCCCGGAAGATCAGCTGGGAACACATTAGAGAAATCCCGTACTATTGGGATTGAATCAACTATAGGGGTACCAATACTGATATCTCTCACATAAGCTAGATAAGAGTCACACCCTTTCTCAACCATTCGACGAGCTTTAAGAAATGAAATAACTCTGCTGGAAGTGTGATCTAAGGTACCCCTCCACTCAATCGTGGTACATCTGGCATAGCCAGCATCACAGTCTTGGCGTGACAATCAAGAATAGCATAATGGGGCGACAACTAATCCATACCCAGGATAACATGAAAATCTACCATGCTGAGCGATAATAAATCAGCTCTGGTATCAAAACCACTAAGAGCAATCAAACACGACCGATAAACGCGGTCCACAACAAGAGAATCTCCCACAGGAGTAGAAACATAAATAGGGGAACTCAAAGAATCCCGAGATACGCCCAAATGCGTGGCAAAATAAGAGGACACATAAGAATAAGTGGAGCCTGGATCGAATGGAACCGATGCATCTCTATGACAGACCGGAACAATACCTGTGATGACAGAATCGGAGGCAACAACCTCAGTACGGGCAGGAAGGGCATAGTATCTAGCATGGCCTCCCCATCTAGGGCGACCTCTACCTACCCGACCTCCACCTCTAGCTGGCTAGGCAGGTGGGGTAGCAACTGGTGCTGTAATCATAGCCTGGGAACTCTGCGGAGCACGTTGTGGCTGAGAAGTCTGTGGAGGTGCACCCCTCCTAAGTCTAGGGCAATCCCCCACCATATGGCGTGTGTTGCCACACTCAAAACAAGCTCTAGGAGGACGTGGCGGCTGTGACTGGCTCGGGCAAGGTTTGCTGGACTGATCACTGAAAGCACCCCACGTAGGAGGCGCACTAGATACTGGAGGTGCATAATGAGGCTCCTGAGGTGTATACGGCCAAAATCGGAAGAGTTCAGCTTTGGGGTTGTTGTAGCACTCCACGCCCAACCTCGAGGGGCTCGAAGTAGAATTAGAAGTGTGACCCCGAGGTGCGTCCCTCTGGGGAGCACATCGAAGGTCAATCTCGAAGTAGTACAAATCAATGATCGTCATGGAAAGGCAGGAAAACTCCCAAGAACCCGTGGCTAGAGCTGACCAGGTCTGCAAGAATAGTACTTATCCATACTAAGCCATTATACAGCTGTACGAATAGCTTTTTCCCATCACTATTAGACATGTACTATGTTGGGACCCCCCTCCTATATAAAGGGGACCTTTGTCATCTTGTAAAAAAAGTTCGGATTATTATAGAACATACTGAATAACATACAACATTCTCTGCTCTCTTTGTAAAAACAACTATTCTTCACACTTATTGCTTATTCTTACATTGTTCATTTATTGTTCTTCATTTATTGCTCATTATTAATCATAAAAAGCCATCTTTAAGGCCCTCATTACTATTGATTCTTTATCAATAGTTCATCGTTATTAGCCCCATCTAGACCTCGAGGTCCTGCTTCAGCCAGCTCGAGGCCCAACTTTGTGACCCCATTTCTTTGCATATCTTATTCTCTTTACCTATACATAGCATCTATTTCTTAACAACTAGTATTAAACTAAATCAGGTATTTCTAGAACCAGAAAATCAAATATAATTGTAGTTACCATTTTCAAGGTAAACAGTTTGGCGCCCACCGTGGGGCTAAAAATAATAGTGATTGTTTTGATGCTGGTTTTCTGAAAACACAGGTTATTCTTCAGACTTTTTCTTGTCCAAGAATCTCTGATTTCAAGTCAAAATGTCTAACTCAAAACATACACGCGAAAACAACGGCATTGGGTTTCAGGGAGAAAATTATGCAGACGCCGGTGTACCACCGCAAAACCCAGGGGTAGCACCAG
This sequence comes from Nicotiana attenuata, assembly GCF_001879085.1. NCBI lineage: Eukaryota > Viridiplantae > Streptophyta > Magnoliopsida > Solanales > Solanaceae > Nicotiana > Nicotiana attenuata. The sequence continues at coordinate 794,006 of NW_017670371.1, read as the reverse complement.
CAGATACTGGTGTACCAGCACAAATCGCCATCGATGTGAGCTTACGCAACGCCGTGCATATCGATGTAAACTCTCATACCACGAAGTGTGCGCGGGGAAGAAAGAGACGTTAGTCTTCAAGTTATTTTTGAGATGTTGGAAGCGCAACAAGTGGCAATTGCTCAGCTACAAAGCCAACAAAAAATTCCAAGCACAGCAATACCAGAAACGGCTCCTTGAGTCGAGAAGGCACAAGAAAGATCAAGTAACAATGGGTCAGCAACAGACCCCGCTATTATTAAAATGCTCGAGGACCTCACAAAGAGGATTAAATAAGGAGAAAAGAAGATAGAGGATAACGATAAAAAGGTGGAGACTTATAACTCGAAGGTCGATCAGATCCCGGGCGCACCTCCGATTCTGAAGGGTGTTGATTCAAAGAAGTTCGTGCAGAAACCATTCCCATCAAGTGCAGCTCCAAAGCCCATCCCAAAGAAATTCAGAATGCTCGATATCCCGAAGTATAACGGGACCACAGACCCCAATGAGCACGTCACCGCTTATACTTGTGCTGTAAAAGGGAACGACTTAATCGACGACGTGATTGAATCTCTCCTATAGAAGAAATTTGGAGAGACACTGTCGAAGGGGGCCATGATGTGGTACCACAACCTGCCCCCAAACTTGATAGATTCATTTTCCATGTTGGAAGATTCTTTTGTGAGGGCACACGCCAATGCCATCAAGGTCGCCATCGGGAAGTCCGATGTCTTCAAAATCAAGCAGAGAGAAAATGAGATGCTAAGGGAGTATGTATCTCGATTTCAGATGGAGCGAATGGAATTAACACCGGTCTTCGATGACTGGGTAGTGCAAGTCTTCACTCAAGGCTTGAACGAACAAAGCTCGGTAGCTTTGAAGCAGCTAAAATAAAATTTGGTCGAGTATTCCGCTGTGACCTGGGCGGATATGCACAACAGGTATCAGTAGAATATCATGGTCGAAGACGACCAATTAGGAGCCCCTTCGGGCTCAGAATACCCTAGCAGGCTCATAGCAAAGGAACAAAGGTTTACAGAAAGGGAGCCGAGACCAAACAGGGAAAGATACCAGCCGTATGTAGAAGATCGAAGGAACGCCCCGAAATGTAACCTACCTCGCGGCGATCGAAGGATAAATCGGGGTCAAAATTCCCGACTATTCGAGTACAACTTCAACATCGATGTCTCGGACATCGTGTCGGCGATAGGTAAAATCAAAGATCCCATGTGGCCAAGACCCATACCGTCAGACCCTTCACCGAGAAACCCTAACTTGGTATGCAAATATCACGGCACTCACGGTCATAGGACCAAGGAGTGTAGACAGCTTCGAGAAGAGTTAGCCCGACTGATCAGCGAAGGGCACCTTCGAGAGTTCCTCAGCGACCGAGCTAAAAACCAACTTCGGGAATGAGAGGTGAACAGGAAGAACGAACCAGAAGAGCCACAACACGTCACCCACATGATCATCGGAGGGATCGAAGCCCCATAGGGACCCATTGTCAAGCGAACAGAAATATCCATCACTAGGGAAAAGTGGACTCGGAGTTACATACCAGAGAATGCTCTCACATTCAGCGAAGAGGAAATCGAGACATTGTCTCAGCCTCATAATGACGCACTTGTAATTTCTTTTCTTTTGAATAAATTTCAAAATAAACGTGCGCTCATGGACCCAGGTAGGTCGGCCAACAAAATCAGGTCGAGGGTGGTGGAGCAGCTCGAACTGCTCTACCAGATCGTACCCGCCTCTCGAGTCCTCAATGGATTCAACATGGCGAGCGAGACGACGAAAGGGGAAATCATCCTCCCGGTCAATGTGGCCGGTACAATCCAAGATACCAAGTTTCATGTCATCGAAGGATACATAAGATACAATTCCTTGCTTAGAAGGCCATAGATACACAGCATGACGACAATGCCGTCAACCCTCCATCAAATGATGAAATTTCCAACAAAGGATGGAGTAAAAGCAGTGTATAGAGAGCAGCATGCAGCAAGAGAGATGTTCGCGGTACACGACATGACACCAGCATCGGCGCCCTCTACACCGAAAAGGCCAAAAGACAAGCAAACAGCCAAACAATAACCAGAACCGACGTTCCCGGCTACATACGAACAAGGGAACAAAGCTCGAAGCAAGCAATTAGAACGTATCAGGGCTCGAACGCTATCATTGCTAAGGTACAACCCTCTCTCTTTTCATTCACATTTTACACAATCTTATTGCAGGAATTCAATCGAAAGTAATCAAAAAACCCTCCAGATCGAAGACCTTGGGTTTTAAAGCATGTGTTGCGCTCTTTTTCCCTTGGATCGGGTTTTATCCCAAACGGGTTTTACCGGAGAGGTTTTTAATGAGGCAACATCCATATGCTACCTAAGAAGAACTCATCAAGTATTCAAGGTTTCTCCTCAATCAACCTCAAATACTGGGGGGCATCACCCCAGGAGGTCACATCTCGGAAGAAATCGAACTATGCCTAGGAGAACCTCGATAGGAAAATGTTGTATTGGGCCAAATGGTCAAATGACCGTGTCCATGTAGAATAATCGAGCCTCCTAAAGAAAAAAACATGTACGCATATATCAAGTAATTGAGGAAGCCTCTTTGCTTATTAAAACACTTTGCGCCTCAAAGAAGTTCACTACTGTCGTGTAAAACGGCCCAAGAGCCAAAAACTCTCTAACACTCGGGGACTGTCTTCGACAGGCAGCTCATCGAGCCATCAAAACCTTGGAATTCGTAAGACCTTGATTAGGCAAACTTCAAGCTCGTAAGCCCTCACTAAGGCAACATCAAATCTGTAAGCCCTCAACAAGGCGTGCTCAAATTTACAAGACCTTAAAAAAGGCATAACCCCCGGTATTAAGGTCAAGGCTATATATTCGAACTTGTAAGACCCTTAAAAAGGCATACCCTCGATATAGACACCAACATCACCGCATAGGGGGACTAAAGGCTACGGCCAAACAAAAGTCTACGGCCGAATTAACGCGGCTCAGAGATGGCCGAGCCGCTATAAAATAAAAGGCCTCCAAATACTTCGAGAATACCTCGAAAAGAACCGGTTAATCAGGCTACCCTCGGCATAAGCAAAGGAGCAATGATAATATCAGCTCTGAACAATAAAAAGGCTTCGAAAATAATCAGCCTTCGATGAAAAGGTTTCGAAAACTCAACCTTCGAGCGAGCCTCCCGAGGTACTCAGCTATAGTCACATATCGACTTATAATCGAGGTTCTCGTTTGAGCCGTTGAAGAGTCGGAAGAACATAAAGCATGCCAAGGAATAATCAAAATGTAAGGCCCCGTGAAATTCTTACTCAAAAACCCGAAATCTCGTAGTGCTAGTTTAGACCTTTTGGATTGATCTGTGCGTTAAAAAGTTAAGGAAAAATGTTTTTGAGAAAAGCGCGTTTCTGCGACCCTTTATGCGACCGCATAATAGCAATGCGGGCCGCATAACTACCACAGAGTGAGGCAGAATGTTGGCTTATTTGAGGATAACTATACGTCCAAATTATGCGATCGCATAATCAATAAGCGGGCCGCATAGTCATCACATAACCTCCTTGGGATTTTTGCGAGGGGCAGTTCTGCGGTGCATTATGCGACTGCAGAACAAGTATTCGAACCGCATTTTGGTCGCACACTCAGGCAGAATGTTCATGTTTTGAGGGTCATTTTTGCGATCCCTTTTGCCGGCCGCATATCAGTTATGCGACCGCAGAGTGAGTCGGGACTCCTATTTTCTAACTTTTAAAACCCGACTCAATCTCATTAAAAACACCCTATTAGACCCTTTTATGCTATTTTCTACTACATTTAGAGTGAGAGAAGAATTCTAGAGAGTGTAAGTGATCCTCACCAAGTCCCCATTCAACCCTTGCCCAAAACCTTGAAGATTATCAAGTAAAGTTACTAAGCCTTCATTCTAAGAGATAAGAACTTGTTCCCTAATCTTTGATTTCGAAATTCCTACTAAAATGAGTAACTAACAAGTGGGTTCATGGGTATAAGAATTTAATATCTTGCATGCATGAATGATAAAAGGGTATGGGGAGATTGTGAGCTAAAAATGTAACAAATGGGGTGTAGGATGATAGAACCTCTCACAAAAAGGTCCTAAAATCACAATGCACACTTAGTGCTTGATAATATACTCAAAAGAGCTAGAATCTTAACCATCTCTCTAATTTTTGGTTCAACTTATAATTCTCATAAAATAGATCGAAGTTTTTAAGAGTTCCGGAATTTTATAAGAATTTAAGGAAAGCTCTATTGAGGTATCTATGGCTAAAACCCCATCTTCATAGAAGTTGAGCTCCTTTGGTGTCTATGCAAATGTTGTAAGACCGAAATTTGATTGATGTATTGATTGTTATTTCACATGAAATGGTGTTGTAAATATATATACGCGAAAGGTGTGTCTCAATGTGTTCAATATACTATTCTTGGTAATTTAAGGATGTGTGAAGAATGTGAACCATGTGTTGAAATGCCTAGACTTCAAGACAAGTTCAAACTGAGATTGTGATGCCAAACTATGTGAAATCTTCTCTATGCTTACAATTCGAATTGCTCTTGTATGTGCCTATTATCTTAGATTGTAAGGTTAACGTTGAAGGTGGGAATGATGTGAAACGTGGGGAAAAGAGCTTTAGTTATGAAATGTGGCCTAGTGCCAAGTATGATGTGATAATTGTGGCCCCAAGTGCCTATGAATTGATATATGTGAAATAAAGATTGAAATGAGATGATTAATGAAAAAGGAACAACATCTTGGTAAGACGGCCTAGCCGATCGGGCCATGATCGGATGACATGCCACACACATCGTGGTATCTTGCTGATATTGAATCTGGAAAGTGGGAATGAGAATGTGATTGAGGTACATGTCTCAAATGAGGCAACCTAGCCGATCTGGTCGTGATCAGACTCCGCGCAAGAAAGCAGTGGTATTGTGAATGATGATGAACAATATTAAATGCCCCAACCTAAAAGCTATGGAAATTATGTGAAAGTTATATGATCCTTTTATTTGATGATGTGGTGATCGTTTACAACTTTTGATTGATCTGTATGATTTCTTTGTTCTTGTATGATAGTTCTTTCTAATGAGATGGTGTTTAGTTATACATACTAGTACTATTCCATGGTACTAACGTCCCTTTTGCCGGGGGTGCTACATCTTTGAATAGATGTAGGTGGCTCCATAGCAGATAGTGTCGATTGTAGGTAACGGAGCATCCTCCACTCAGCAATCTTGGTGAGCCTCTTTTCTTCCAGGGGTTATGCAGTATGTCTTTTGTTATTAATTACCACATTTGAGGTATAGCCGGGGCCTTTTTGCTGGCATTATCATAACTGTCTTTTGTATCTTTAGAGGCTCCGTAGACGTTTGTGTGGGTTATGTACGGGTGTTGGATTGGTCAATGAGCTGTGTTATAATTCTAAACTATAGTTCTTCTAAACTGTATCTGTATGAAGTCTTGGAAATATAACTATGGTTTAAGGGTTGAATATAAAATAAACTAACAATGTTGCATGTACCATCTTTCCTACTGTCTAAATAAATGAAAGCACGGTTTCCTTGATCATAGTGAATGGGGTAGAAAGTGTCCAAAAAGGCTTGCAGTTGGGTTCACTCGACTGAGCGCCTGTCGCGCCTCCCGAGGTTGGGGCGTGACAAACTTGATATCGGAGCCTAAGGTTTTAAAGTGTCCTAGGATGTCTCAGATGCGTGCCTAGTAGAGTCCTTCTTATCGGTGTGTAGTCGACCACATCTATAAGTTGGAGGCTATTTGGGCATTTAGGAATAACACCCTTCTCTGATATTCTGGATCATGCGGCAATTATGAAACTATTCCTCCTCTAAGTAGTGCATTCCTTCAACTTTCAGTACATGGCACCCAAGAAGATAGAAAGAACTGGACAAGGAGCCAATGTTGCCCCGGGAGCGACAGCAGACTCCGTAATTGATAATGCGGGTGAGAACCCGAGGGGTGAGGACATTCACCCGATTACTACACCAGTTCCTACATCTGCTGAGGGTGCTACTATCCCTCCCACTTATATTCCTGTTCCGCCTCCTGCCCCAATTTCTGGTTCTGGTAATTCTGATGGGAATCTTAGGGGAGCTATTCAGATGCTGACTCAGCTAGTGGCCTCTCATGCCCAGAGGTCAAATGTTGCACTCAGTTTATCTGGCCAACAAGGGGATTCCACCAGTTCTAAGCTAAAAATATTTTTGCAGCTAGACCCTCCAGTGTGTACGGGTGCAAATCTCGAGGAAGACCCCCAAGATTTTATTGATGAGATGTACAAGACCCTCAGGGTTATGCGTGCAACTGAGATAGAGGGATTAGAGTTGGCTACCTACCGTCTGAAAGGGGTGGCCTATTCATGGTTTAAGTTGTAGGAAGATTCCCGTGAAGAGGGGAGCCCTCCGGCGAGGTAGAGCGAGTTTGCCGACGCCTTTATAGATCATTTCCTGCCTGCCGAGACGAGGGCAGCTCGTGCAACAAAATTTGAGAATATAAAGCAAGGTAGCAAAAATGGGTGGGAGTACCACATGGAGTTTTCCCGACTATCCAAATATGCTATTCACATGTTGCCTACAATGGAGGCCAGGTTGCGCTGGTTCGTTCAGGGCCTTAATCGTTTGACTATTAATGAGGCTTCTACAACTTCCTTGACTGCATACACGAATTATGGGAAGATGGTAGCATTTGTTGAGGCCACAGAGAACCGTAAACTAAAGAACAGGATGGAAAGAATGGGTAATAGCAAGGCCCGGTCTGCGGGCAACATCAGAGAGTCACTTGGTGGGGGAAGATCAGCTATCCGGGGGGGATCATCACGGTTGTCCTAGTCTATCGCACAGTCTTCAGCCAATGCACCGCCATCAGGGCCTAGCCAACAGTAGCAGTGGAGTCGTTTCAGGCCCAATCAGGGTAACAGGGGATCCCACCAGCAGGGTCGGTTAGGAGAGAGATCCCAGCAGCAGCAGAGGTCCCCGTTCCCCAGGTGCGGGAAGATGTACTCAGGGATTTGCTACCTGGAGTTACCCATATGCTATAGATGTGGGATGGGGGGCCATATTCATAGGCATTGTCGTGTATCCCACCAGGGTGCGGGTAGGGGAACAACACAGCCAGCCAACCCAGCAGTTGCTACATCTTCAGCACCCTCTCCAACTCGAGGTACCCCAACACCCGCGAGGCGTGGTATAGCTAGGGGTGGTGCGCAGAGTTCGGGAGGACCCAGCCGGTTCTACGCTATGAGTGGTCACCAGACTACAGAAGCTTCTCCAGATGTTGTTACAGGTATTCTGACTGTCCAATCTCATGATGTGTATGCACTTATTGACCCCGGTTCCACCTTGTCCTATGTTACCCCTTATGTTTCTATGGAATTTGGGATAGAACCGGAACAACTTCATGAGCCATTTTGGGTGTCTACTCCAGTGGGTGAGCCTATTACGACTGCACGAGTTTATAGAGGTTGTGTTGTTACGGTACGTAGTAGGGATACGATGGCCAATCTTATTAAATTGGGGATGGTCGATTTTGATGTAATAATGGAAATAGATTGGCTTTATTCATGTTTTGCCAAACTTGATTGTCGGACAAGAACTATGAGGCTTGAATTTCCTAATGAGCCCGTTGTGGAATGGAAGAGAGATAATTTAATGCCAAAAGTTTTATTTCTTACCTTAAGTCCGCAAGGATGATCAAGAAGGGGTGTATCTATCATTTAGTCCGGGTTACGGACACCGATGCCGAGGAACCTAGCCTTGAGTCCGTGCCAGTTGTGAATGAATTTTCGGATGTCTTTACAGACGAGCTACCTGGGATCCCACCAGACAGGAAGATTGATTTTGGGATCGATGTGATGCCAAGCACGCAACCTATATCAATTCCACCTTACAAAATGGCACTGACAGAATTAAAAGAGCTAAAGGAACAATTGAAGGATTTGCTAGAGAAGGGTTTCATCCGGCCGAGTGTGTCACCATGGGGCGCACCGGTTTTGTTTGTAAGGAAGAAAGATGGGTCGCTACGGATGTGTATTGATTACCGGCAACTCAACAAAGTCACAATAAAAAACAAATACCCTCTGCCAAGGGTAGATGATTTGTTTGATCAATTGCAAGTGCTAAATGTTTCTCAAAAATTGAATTACGGTCCGGGTATTATCAAGTGAAGATTAGGGAGCAGGATATTCTAAAAACAACTTTCAGGACACGGTATGGCACTTTGAGTTTCTGGTGATTTCTTTTGGGCTAACAAATGCACCGGCAGCTTTCATGGATCTTATGAATCGAGTCTTCAAGCCTTTTCTAGAATCCTTTGTGATAGTGTTCATTGACAATATTCTTGTGTATTCCCGAAGTCGGGAGGACCATGCCGACCATCTCAGGGCAGTTCTGCAAACTCTTCAACAATACCAATTGTATGCAAAATTTTCGAAATGTGAATTTTGGCTTGAATCTGTCACGTTCTTGGGTCATGTCGTCTCCAGGGAAGTAATTATGGTTGATCCTTAGAAGATTGCAGCAGTGAAGAACTGGCCTAGACCTACCACTCCAATAGAGATTCGCAGTTTCTTGGGTTTGACCGGGTACTACAGAAGATTTGTGGAGGGATTTTCTACTCTTTCCTCTCCATTGACTAAATTGACGCAAAAAGCAGTTAAGTTCCAGCGGTCGGATGCTTGTGACAGAAGCTTCCGGGAATTGAAATCAAGATTGACTACAACACCGGTATTAACCCCGCCAGAGGGTACAGAGGGATTTGTGGTGTATTGCGATGCTTCAAGGATCGGGCTTGGGTGTGTGCTAATGCAACACGGTAAGGTTATAGCTTACGCTTCTAGGCAACTCAAGAATCATGAAAAGAACTATCCAACCCAAGACTTAGAGCTTGCAGTAGTGGTGTTTGCACTAAAGATTTGGCGACATTATTTGTATGGGGTCCATGTGGATGTATTTATGGACCACAAGAGCCTTCAATATATTTTCAAACAAAAGGAGTTGAATCTGAGACAGAGGAGATGGCTCGAGTTACTCAAGGACCATGATATTGATATTCTCTATCACCCGGGGAAGGCCAATGTTGTGGAGGATGCTCTTAGTCAAAAATCTATGGGAAGTTTGGCTCATTTGATGGCGTATCGGAGGCCGTTGGCCAGGGAGGTTCACTAGTTGGCTAGTTTGGGAGTTCGTCTTATGGACTCTAGCGAAGGGGGAGTAATCGTGCAGAATAGGGTTGAATCATTGCTTGTGGCGGAAGTGAAATAGAAGAAATTCAACGATACATTATTAGCACAACTGAAAGAGGGGATTCATAAACACAAGACCACAACTTTTTCCTTTGGCATGTATGATGGTACCCTACGGTACCTAGGCCGCCTATTTGTTCCGGATATTGACGGTCTTCAGGAAAGGTTCATGGCAGAATCTCATACTTCTAAGTATTCCGTGCACCCAAGTTCTACAAAAATGTATCATGATATCAAGGAAGTTTACTGGTGGAACAACATGAAAAGGGATGTGGCGGACTTCGTGGCAAATGTTCGAACTGTCAGCAAGTGAAAGCCGAACATCAAAGGCCCGGTGGATTGGCTCAAAGCATAGAAATTCCAATGTAGAAATGGGAAATGATCAACATGGATTTTGTGGTAGGGTTACCGCACACTCCGCGCAAGTTTGACTCAATTTGGGTAATCGTGGATCGACTCACGAAATCAGCGCACTTCTTGCTAGTCAAATCTACCGACACAGCGGAACAATATGCTAAGTTGTATATCAAAGAAATAGTCAGGTTGCATGGCACTCAAGTTTCAATCATTTCAGATCGAGGGGCTCAGTTCACGGCCAACTTTTTGAAGAAATTTCAGCAAGGCTTGGGTACGCAGGTAAATCTTAGTACAGTTTTTCATCCTCGGACCGACGGGCAAGTGGAGTGGATTATTCAGACGCTTGAGGACATGTTGCGTGCTTGTGCTCTTGATTTCAAAGGTAGCTGGGATGATCATTTGCCACTCATAGAATTTGCTTATAACAACAGCTTCCATGCTAGTATCCAGATGGCACCATTTGAGGCGTTGTATGGTAGAAGATGTAGGTCTTCCATTGGGTGGTTCGTGGTTGGAGAAGCTGAATTGATAGGGTCGGACCTTGTGCATCAAGCCATGGAGAAAGTCAAGAATATTAAGGAAAGGTTGAAAACTGCTCAGAGTCACCAAAAGTCTTATTTAGACATTCGTCACAGAGATTTGGAGTTCAAAGAAGATGATTGGGTATTTTTGAAGGTTTGCCCCATAAAGGGTATCATGCGGTTTGGAAAGAAAGGAAAATTGAGTCCGAGGTATGTCGGACCATAAAAAAATCATTCAAAGGATCAGTCAGGTGGCATACAAGCTCGAGCTGCCACCCGAGATGTCATTGGTACACCCAGTCTTCCATGTGTCTATGTTGAAGAAGGTAGTGGGGGATCCATCCACTGTTGTGCCGGTTGAAGTAATTGAGGTCAATGAAGAGCTGTCATATGAAGAAATTTCAGTTGCCATTCTTGACAAGCAAGTGTAGAAGTTGAGAATTAAAGAAATCACCTCCGTGAAAGTGTTATGGCGGAACCAGCAAGTTGAGGAAGCCACTTGGGAATCCGAGGAAGAAATTAAAAAGAAGTACGCACATTTGTTTGTATTGCCATGTAATAGCTCCTATGAATTTGGTTCCAATGAACTTTGTATCTCTTGGCTAGTCTATGTAAACTATTCTGTTTTGGTTATATGTCGCCTATGGGGCCATGGTTGGTGTCGTTACGAGTTATGTCATGTCAATGGATTGTGTATATTGTTTACCGTGAAAATGGTAACAACAATTAAATTTGTAAATGGGATTCTAAAAATACTGATCTATTCCCGAGATAGTTTGTATGGGTGATTAGTGATAAAACGTGAAGTAAGACAATAAATATCGAGTTAGCCAAAGCAATAATCGAACCAGTAAGGGGACGTTCCCGGGCGTAGAGCGAGCCAGTAGATAACTCGGGGCCAGGCCTCGAGCCTATCTCGGGCTTATCGAGGGTAGTCGAGAAGGGGGTAACAGATAAAGTTATTAATAAGTAAGGCTCTTATACTATCAATCTCGAGCTAAATGATGGAGAACAAAAGAAGAAACTATAAAATGCTTAAGTGACCTCGGGGTCGATGAACACTGATAACTTAGAAGAAAGAAAGAAGGAGAGAGATATTATTGCATTATGGAGAAGTGGAGCAACATCAGCCCCTTACAAGGTGGGGCGAGTCCCCCTTATATAGGCGAGGGGACTCGGTAAAGTGCGTATATATTATTTACAAGAGTAGGAAGATGGGACGGCCTGACGCAAGTCCTATCAGTAGGCTATAGATAGACCGGCCCTATCAGGTATAGCCATGTGCTTAAGAGACCTTGTCTCTTATCCTGACCTCGGGCCCTGCTTCCTTCGATTCGGACCTCGATGAGCCTTGAGGCCGAGAACTCGGTCATGGCCTTCCACCCTCGGGGTCTCGGGGAAGGCTTCGAAAATTGTCTTGATAGCAAAAATCAAGTCTTCGGAATTTACTGCGTATAGATAGTCTCCGCGTTTCTTATGATGAAGTGATGGGAAATGATTCTGACACTCGACTCCTCGAGCTCCTTTTGGCGATGCTATAATGGCAATTCAGATCGCGGCGCAATCTTCCGTGACAGATGGTGTGCCTCATAGATCTCTGCTCGATGTCCTGTCGTTTCCTCGAAGCAAAAGTACTGTCGTCGGTTCGGTTTTTCAAGAAGGTAGTAATTACACCCGTCGGTCAATCTTTCAGAGCATCGATGACCGTGTCTTTTTCCCCCTATAAATGAGGGCGTTTTGTGGCATTACATCTTTCATCTCAACACTTCTGCTGGTATGTTTTGCTTCTTCCTTCCCATCATCTTCTTTTGCCTTTGATTATCATGACGGGAGCTTTCTATCTCAAGGCTATTTGGAGGAGATCTTCTGGGCCGCGTCGAGGCCCTCTGCCGGGGCGTCCTTTTGTTGATCATAAGCATGCTGCCCGATACTGCCGCGGTCGTTGGTATGTAAGTCGCTGCTGCTACCGTCAGCCCGAGATGGAGATGGGCGGAGAATTGGTTTCACCTTTACGTAGAAGGTTGTTCGGATTATGCACTGTTGGTCACTCTTCTACCTGGGCCTGGTGTGGCACTTCACCCCTAGGGCTCTTTCTTTCCCAAGGGGTAAAGTGGCACCGCCGGCTGTTGAGACGGGGGCCCGCCGAATCTTCAAGCTTTAGCTTTGGCGGGCCATGTCTCTTTTCTCTGCCTCCTCCGCGTCCCCTTCTTTTCCTTTCCTGCGTCTTCCCCGACGGAGATCCCTCAGGGGATTGAGTTGGGAACCTATGGGTGGTGGAGATCGAAGGAATCATCCTCGAGGATACTTAATCGAGGGTGTGGCGACCGGGTATGCTGATACCGGAGATGAACTCTCGAGGGCGGATCGGGTGCCCGAGTTTCATCACATGTACATCCTCCCGTTCCTCAGCTTTAGGCGTAGATTTTTGTAAGCCTTTGTACTTTGTTTGTATTGACCCTCCAGGGCTTTGTAATCGAAGGTTGTGACCCCTAGGGAGCTTTTGTACTTGAAGACCTCATAAATGAGAAATGAACTTTGTTGACCTCTGCTTCCGAACATACTTTGTTTCTGTATGCTTTCATGTCTTTCGAGGCCCTTCGAATGTATCTTTTTGTGTTGCTGATCGCTGATTTTTAATTTGGGCGTGAGTGTTTGCTTTGATTTCTTGCCGATCGACATGGGCTTTTTCGGTCCCATTGTCGTCCTTCAGGAGAACTTTGGGTCGATCTGATGGATTGGTGATGTAGGAGTCTCTCGAGTTATTTGGAGATCGCGCGTTGAGTTTCGGGGCCTTCAGGGCACTGCTTCGGATGTAGGTCGTCTTCGGGTACCCCGGAACCCTTATTGATCTAGACGTAGATGGTCCTTTTAGGCCGCATGAGATAGATTTCTGCTTCTCCTTTGGCACTTGTTTGCTTTCACGCCCTTCGGGATTTTTAAATGCCTTCGATTGCTTATGGGCCGTCGTGGCTCGCTGTGGTAGCTCGTTCTGGTCTTCAGCTGATTGGCAAGGCTCTCCCTCGCTTTCTTGTTTGTTGTACTTTGGCTTGATGAGGGACCGACCGGATAAGCTTGAGCTATCAGTGCCTGCTGGTTTGTTTGGAGATCTTGCATCAAATTTCGGGTCCTTCGGGAACAATACCCCTGACGAAGGTCATCCTCGGATGCCTCGGCAGGTCATGTTGATCTTGATGTGGAATGATTCTTTCAGAGAGTGTAAGGTTGTCTTCCGTTTGAGGAGCTTGCCTACGTTCAGGGTGCTTCTTTAGGCCCTCGTGTAATTTCTTGGAGATTGGAGCTTCCGGGGTTCGTTCCTCCGGAGTGGGGAATGCGAGCCCGGATGCATGCCTCGCGTCTGGTATCGGCGCTATGGAGCTCATCGTGACCCTTCTTCCTCGCGGCCGGAGGTTCCAAATGTGAAACGCTGTCTGGAGTATGGAGATAATTTGCGTGGATCCTCGAGCTTAGTCGTCTGTTGAAAGATGTTCCCTGGGTCGGGTATTGACCCGTCGATCTACATCGAGGCCATTGGCTTCCTGGAGCTTACATCTGGTAGGTGACTTCGCCGTTGCCTTTTGTAAATAAGAGGGGTGGCTTCGGCCCTTTTGTGAACTTTCACTATTTTTGGGCAACTGTTCTTCCGTTTCGGCATAGGGCTCCCTATATTTTAAAGTGCGAAAAGCGTCTGTGCTTCTTTGCTTTATTTTGTTAGTTCTTCTTTAGTCATGGCGGCCACTTCGGAACCGGGGTGAAGGGTGGAGAATGTTGTTCCCGGCGTTGGAGAGTCGAAGGATTTCGCTCTGGAGCCGGCGTCCTGGCTAAGAGAGGAACACCTGGAGATGGCGAGGCGATACTGCGGGTGGAGAGAGGGAATGACACTGCGGGTGCTTTCCCCCACTGAAGGCATCGAGAACTCTGCTGAATGGTTCTTGAGCGTGTATCTATACCCCTTTGCATTTGGTCCTCTTGATAAGGTCGTGCTCGATTTTTGCTTGAAGTATCGGGTTACCCTGGCGTAGATTCACCCGTCGTTTTGGCGAACGGTGCTGATGATGGGATTCTTTGCGGAAAGAGCCGGACTTGAATTCACGCTCGACCATCTCATCAGGCTTTATTGGCCTTTCCACCATCGAGGACTGCTAACCTTGAGGGGTCGCTCGCCCACGCCCTTCGTTGTTGACGATGACGAAGGTAGAGATCGAGAGTGGGCCAGTTGGTTTGTCCGAGTTAGGACGACCGATATCATTCCTGTGGAGTTTCTGCCATTCCCCGAAGGGTGGAATTGCGCACGTAAGTGAGAGGCTTTACCGCTCCTTCAGATTTTGTTCATGGCGAAAATAAGCCAAGTAATAAGTGTCACTTCCTTCGTTGCAGCAACTTCGTGGAAGCCGGGCAAGGTTAATGATTTGCCCGGCCGGGTTAGGAGGCTGGTGACCCATTCGTCTTGTGACGAACGCAGGTGGCGAGCTATGTCTCGCGTCAGGTGGGGAGTGGACCATCAAGGTACGTGCGTATGTTGCTTTTCTCCCGCTGATATGTACTCGAGATGTCATTTTCCCATCTCGTTTATGCTGAATTTGTTGTTTTTGTAGGTATCGGGCGGTTCCTCGGGGCGAGGCAGCATTTTCCCGGAGAGGAGATGGAGGCCACACCCTCGAGGAGATTGGTCGGGCCAATTTGCATATCTTATTCTCTTTACCTATACCTAGAATCTATTTCTTAACAACTAGTATGAAAATAAATCACGTATTTTTAGAACCACAAATCAAATATAATTGTAGTTACCATTTTCAAGGTAAACATGAGGTCTAGGAGGAGCTGGAATACCACTGGCTGCTGGAAGAGCTGAATGAACATGGTGACTCATATAACCCCTACCATGACGAACTTCTGTTAGGGCACGGGCATCGGAATATTGGCGCGACTCTTGAGACCTCTTGGCCTTTCTCTCCTCTCTATCCCGAGCATACATGCCCTCTACTCTCATAGCAATGCTCCCCACCTGCTGATAAGCAATATCCATCTCCAACTCCTCGTCCATGCTAGATTTGATGCTGGGAATAAGCCCCTCAATAAACCGGCAAACTCTCTCACGAACCATAGAAACCAATGCCGGTGCATGCCTCGCCAAGTCACTGAAATAGACAGCATACTCCGAAACAGTCATAGAACCCTGGTGCAAATGCTCAAACTTGGCGCGCCATGCGTCCCTGAGGCTCTTAGGGACATACTCCCTCAAGAACATATATGAAAACTGAGTCTATGTAAGGGAAGCTGTCTCAGCCGGACTGTCCAACTCAAAAGTACGCCACCACTGATAGGCTGCTCCTCGAAAAAGGAAGGCAGTAAACGAAACCCCACTCGATCCTTATATACCCATAGTGCGGAGGATACGATGGAACTCCTCCAGAAATCCCTGAGCATCCTCTCATTCTAGACCACTGAATGTAGGAGGTTGGTACTTTTTGAACCTCTCAAGCCTCCGCTGCTTCTCCTCTGAAGGTACTGCCCTATCCTCGGGCTGAACATGGGCTACAGGCGGTACCGGTATATCCTCTGGGATCTGATCAACCTGAACCCGCTGCTCTGGGGTGCGGGCGGTGGGAGTCTGTCCTCCTCCCCCAGCCTGAGATGTAGCTGCAACAAGGAAATTACCCCTGCCTGAGCTAGAGTGGTGTACATGCTCACGAACTATGCAAGGGTCTCCTGGAAAGCTGGAGTAGTAGTAGCAGTAGGCGTATCAGGCGCCTGGGCTCCGGATGGAGCGTGTGGCTCCTCTATAGTAGCTCGCGCGGGTGCTCTAGCTGCACCACGTGCGCGTCCTCTGCCCCTACCCTGGCCCCGATTTTGGTGGCTCTAGCAGGGGGCGCGAGTGTCTGATCATCTTTGGTAGCACGTGTCCTCACCATCTGTGAGAGAATAGAAGACAGAGGTTTAGAATTTTGATATCAATCATCTTGCACGACAAGGAATCAAATGAAGTGGAATTTTCCTAACAGTTACATAGCCTCTCGAAGATAAGTACAGACGTCTCCTTACCGATCCGCGAGACTGTAATAAACCGGCTTGTGATTCATGTCTCCTATCAACCTAGTGCTCTGATACCAACTTGTCACGACCCAAGTTCTCCCTTCGTGAACTGTTGTGACGGCTCCTAGTCTCTATGACTAGGTATGCCTAACAAATTGCAACAAATGAATTAAAGATACAAAACTAGCCAACTAACAGGTAAATATAAATAAGTGTTTAAAATGCCGCTCGGCATATACAATATCCCTATCTCAAACTGAACATAGCACTCCCAAAACCCGGAATCTCATGAATCACAAGCTAAAGAAATACATAGTGTTCTAACTCTAGAAGTCTAAGAAAAGGTAAATACAAGAAGTCTATAACTAAAAGGTGGAATAGAGAGGGACTTCTAGGTCTACGGACGCGACAGATATACCTCGAAGTCTCTAGATCGCCTCGCCTCACGGATAGTATGGTTGAGCTGAAGAACCTGGATCTGCATATGAAAAACATGTGCAGGAAAGAGAGTGAGTACACCACGATGGTACCTAGTAAGTGCCAAGCCTAACCTCGGTCGAGTAGTGACGAGGAAAGGTCAGGGCCCTACTGGTTATATATATAACAAGGTAGAACGGTAAGAAATTTACAATATAATTGAAATACTAACAGTCAATAAAGATGAAATCACAGAAAGAAATGACTTAGTACATAGAGAAAAGCAATAGGGGATCTCCCAGGATAACGTCCCGTAGTCCCAAACGTAAATGTGCAAAGGATCTCCCGGGATACCGTCCAGTAGTCCAAATCGTAAATGTGCAGGGGGATCTCCCGTTATACTGATCCGTAGTCCAAAAATAAATATCCAGTACAGGCGGATCTCCCGGGATACCGTCCCGTAGTCCCAAAGTAAGCATGTAAGGGGATCTACCAAAATTCCGTTCCGTAGTCCCAAAGTAAATGCACCACAGTTTCAACAAGGAATTCACCGTTCTATACAAGGTCGTATCAAGAAAACAGGTAATTCTACCCTAAACATGCTACACAGAACTCAAGTAAAACAGTTAAAACAGTTCAGACAGTTAAGTCACATAAGCATGCTTTCCTAAGCTAAAAAGAGGTTTTAAATACTAGAATTGATCAATTAAAGAAAAAACATAGATATTTACTTAATGAAAACGGGGGTTTTTCAACAATTGGCACATGTACACACTCGTCACCTCACGTACAAGGCAATTATATAACAACAGAACCAAAATCCTTAGGGAAGTTTACCCCGCACAAGGTTAGGCAAGCCACTTACCTCGAACCAAGCTCAAATCAAATCCGATATCACGCTCTTGCCAGGAGTATCCAACTCCGAGTGGCCCAAATCTAATCAAATCAATTTCATAATATAAATATAATTACAAACAACTAATTTAGCTAATGAATTCGAAGCTAAGGCAAGAAAATAGAAAATGCCCAAAAATCCTCCTCGGGCCCACGTCTCGGAATCAGGTAAAATTTACGGATTATGAACACTCATTCACTCACGAGCTCACTCGTACAAAAATCATCCCAATTGGACGTCAAATTCTTATCCAAAACTCAGATTTTCCACTGGGAAACTTTTTCCCCCATTTCCAAACTTCTACCCTCAAATTCCTTAATTAGATGAGAAAAATAACAATAGATTAATGTATTAGAACCAAATTAGAGTTAGAATCTGTTACCCAATAGTTCCCCTTGAAAATCTCTCAAGAAATAGCCTTTTACCAAGCTCTAAACTAGTTTTTGAAGTTATAAACTCAAACCCTCGATTTCACTCTTTTCTGCCCCAGCGATTTTCGCTTTTGCGAGGGGTCCACCGCACCTGCGGTCCCGCTTTTGCGTCTCAGGCTCCGCACCTGCGGAATTTCATTAAGCCTCCAGATTCTGCCCCTGCGCTCCTCCCTTCGCAGATGCGGTTCCTCTTCTATGATCCTTGAGCCGCATCTCCGACCAATTGCCCTTATGCCTTAGACCGCATCTGTGGTTGCAAAACCGCTTTTGTGGCGCCGCACCTGCGGCCCAAGATCCGCAGGTGCGAAACCAACAGGTTCAGCACATCAGAAAATTGCCTAAGTCCAAATTCAATTCTGTTAAGCATTGGTAACTCACCCGCGGCCCCCGGGACCTCAACCAAACATGCCAACCAATCCTAAAATATCATACGAACTTAGTCGAACCCACAAATCACATCAAACAATGCTAAAACCACAAATCACCCTCCAATCCAAGCCTAATGAACTTGAAATCTCAAGAATTCTACAACCAATGCCAAATCCAACCAAACCATGTCCGATTGACCCCAAATTTTCCACACCAGTCACATTCAACACTACAAAACTATTCCAACTTTCGGAATCGGATTCCGACCCCGATATCAACTTTTTACTATTGTTTCGGAAACTTCAAAAATTCAACTTTCGGCATTTCAAGCCTAAATAAGTTACGGATCTCCAAAACACAATCCGAACACGCCCCTAAGCCCGAAATTACCCAACGGAGCTAACGGAATCGATGGAATTCCATTCTGAAGCCATCTTCATACTGTTCTGACTACGTCCAAATTCTAAAGCTTAAGCTCTCATTTAGGGACTAATTATCCCAAAACACTCCGAAACTCAAAAGGAATCATCCCGACAAACCACAATAGCAGGAATAAACACGGGGGAATCAGTTAATAGGGGATCGGGACGTAAATTCTTAAAACGACCGGCCGGGTCGTTAAAACTTATTTGAACTCAAGCTTAACTATCTTATCCATATTAAGTTGAGCTTAAAATTATATATTATAAAGAGAAATTTTATTTGTAATTTTCTCAACAATTCAATACAAATTTGATATGATTCCACATTGATGAATTATCCAATACATTGATATTGATTACCATTTCTTGTGTATTAATTAATTTAGCAAACTATTTGACATGTACAAAGACTTTGATTACTTCCGGAGGCAGAACACGCACAACTATGTGGCATCAGACTTGCTGGCCACTTGAAGAGAGCTAGATCGCCACAATCAACTTTATCACATGTTCCATTAGTCGTGAAACTTCCAGAGCAAAACTTAGGGTCACCTGACAAAAAAACATGAGAAGATTATATGTTAATCGATGCAAATGATTAGATGGAACAGAAAACATATATTGAAGAATATATTTATACCTAGCGAAGGGTCAAACAAAGCAAAAAGTACTGCCATAGAGAGGAGGGAAAGCACAATGTAACTCTTCATGACTCTTGAATTTTGTAAGATGTGAAGTATAAATTTG
This sequence comes from Nicotiana attenuata, assembly GCF_001879085.1. Lineage (NCBI taxonomy): Eukaryota > Viridiplantae > Streptophyta > Magnoliopsida > Solanales > Solanaceae > Nicotiana > Nicotiana attenuata. The sequence continues at coordinate 774,510 of NW_017670371.1, read as the reverse complement.
TTGTTATTGATATTCAGTAGTTAGTACACTTATATAGGCCTCGAAGGAATATATAAGATTACTACATTATTTCAGATAAGATTGGTAATCGGGAAAGATATTAAGTTACTTGCTAAATACAAGGTTTCAAGTGTAACTACTTCAAGTTCTCATTAAGTACTTACAGAATAATAGTTAGAAGTATAAATTACAAGAACCGGAGAACTTGGAATATTAATCATAATATATTTTATTTACATAATTTTTAACTTATTATTTACTTACAAATTATTCATGAATATCCTTTATAACATTTTAACAATATAGGTACTGACATGTTCACATTTTTTCTTGGTTGACATTTCTTAAGAATTGAAAAATAAACCATAGAACAAAGAAGAGTAGTATGAAAAAGCCAAATTTGATGGTGTGCTTGTTAGAAAAAATAGAACTTTCGTTTACTCATTGTTGTCATGACCTCAATTTTTTGTCCCAGAAAAATAATGGATGGGATCTAGCTCATATCTCTTTTGATTTACCACAAAAAATCATTAATAGCATCCATTCCTTAATCACAACCTCCACTCCTACACACACAAGTAACCTTATATGGAGTATGAATCTTAGCGGGATATTTACAACTTCTTCGTGTTACAAATTAATTGACACACAATCTCAACCCAGTAAAGATTTTACTTGGATATGGGACATGAAATGCCCTAATAAAATCCAGTTTTTCATGTGGAAATGTTACCATTCATGTCTACCTACTAAGGAGTACCTAGGGAAAATTGGTATCAACATAGACACAGCCTGTCCAATTTGCAAAAATAGGGATGAATCCATACTTCATATTTTTTGGGAATGCAGGGTGGTACAACTTTTTTGGAGAACTATAGGGGTGTCTTTTACTAACCCAGTGACAAATGAGCACTGGGTCGACTTCCTACGTAAACAAACACCTCAAATACCTACCAAGTTCATCACATGGGATGAAGTTTTCCCATTTGCAATTTGGGCAATTTGGAAAAACAGAAATGAAAATAATGTTAACAACACCAATCATTCTATTAACACAACAAAGGTTTTTCAACAAGCACTAGAATATCATTTGCTAACATCCAAGCCCACTATTAGTTATATTTCTATAAAGGTAAAGGTAAAATGGCACCCACCGCCAAAGAAATGGTACAAGTTCAACTTTGATGGAGCCTTCAACAATAACTGTCTATATGGAGGAATCAGTGGAATCATACGCAACAACAAATGAGAATGGATATTGGGTCACTACGAGAAGTGTCCAATAATATCACCTATACAGGCTGATCTCCTAGCTCTTCAGCATGCACTTCAAATGATTATCAAGGAGAGTATCATTCCATGTGAACTAGAAACAGATGCCACAGAGGTGATTCATTTTCTAGGAGAAGATTACCCTACTTACAGTGATTTAATTACTGAATGCAGGTGGTTAATGCGGAAGGCAATGAAGCAGGGGGAGATCATAATGAAGCACAACTTCCGTGAAGGGATCATGGTAGCACACAAGATGGCCAAGGAAGCTCTAAAGTACCCTAGTTATAATAAAACCCTTTATTTTGAATCGCCACCTAAATTTGCAATGGATATGTATTGTAAGGATCAGGAAGGCTGTAACTATGTTAGGTCGTGTAGTATGCACGCATGTAGCTCTTTAGCATCTCTAGGAAATGACAATGCCCTATATGGCATTGCACAACTATGTACTAATGGCACCTCTATGGGTCTTGTACCCTAGTACTTGCTACTATTTTTATTAATATTAATATAAGTATCTTTTCCCTTCAAAAAAAAAAGAAAAAAAGACCTCAATTTTTTGTCACGATTCAAATTTTCCTCCGTAGACTGTGATGGCACCTAATCTCAACGACTAGGCAAGAGTAACATTTGTCAACAATCGAACAAATGCAATTAGTAAAATACTAAAAACCAGTATAATAAACTCATATAAACTTCTGAAAAACACAATGTCAACCATACAATCTCCAAGAACTGTGGAACAAAGTCATAAGCTCTAGAGAGTAAGCTAAAGTGTCTAGTACATCATGTCCGAAGAAAGTACAACAGTAAATAAGAACAAGGGAAGGTGACTCCGAGGCCTGCGGACGCAGACGAGGTATACCTTGAAGTTTCCAAGCAGCAACTCAAATCAACTCTAGCGTCCGGCACAGGCAGACGTACCTGGATCAACATAAAAATTTTGCAAAAGTGTAGTCTGAGTACACCACAATGCTTGTATCAAGCCAAACCTCGGTAGAGTAGTGACGAGGTCAGGTCAAGACACCAACTAGGATATAAATAAATAGAATAAAACCATAAGAATGAATAACAGTGGAAAGCGGAGAAATAATTGATACAAAACAAGATAAAAGCATGAACTGATACTGGAAATTAAACATGGAAGTAACATAAAAGGAGCGGCTAAAGAGAACCAAGATGATCATAAACGGACAACAACTGCTAAACAAGGAAGAACAACAAGAAGAAACCTTCTCACCAAAACTACTTGGTACCGCCTCGTGTACAATAAGAATCACCACCGAGGTACCGCCTCGTATAAATCAAGAATCAAAATCGATGTACCGCCTCGTATTCATATTTCTAAATTTTAATCACAGCCTTTCCTTATACTGCTGCGTGAGCCTTACATTTGAAATAGGTTTTGAAAATGGTTTTTTCCGAAATAGCTACAGGCAATTTAGCCCACCTTATGACGCCGTGTGGCTTCACGTAGTTCCCCTACAAGCAACACGCACATAAGACCCACCCTATACTGATGCACGCACATTAATCCTAAGCATTATACCGCCGCATGCGCGTCAATATCATATCACAATAACAACTCGCGCCATAAGTTCCCATATATCACAATTTCCCAATAATCAACTATATCAATGTTTCCCCAATGGTAGCCCATGGCTCCACTACAACGGATACAAGAATATCAACAACAACAATAAATGTAAAATTCCCAACAAGGAAGATGTTTCAACAATAACAATTTTGCCTCAACATGATAACACTTTCACAACCTCAACGCCAAAAACTCAATAATGAGATAATGTATAACCATGACATTAAAGAAAAATGACTCGCAATGGAAGAGATAATGTATAAAATGACTTCAAATAGCGGAAATCAACACGGAAAGAGATAACATGAACAAGAACTTCAAGTAATGATAATCGAGAATTAATGGGATATAGGAAGAATAACTTCAAATAATGATAATTAATAATGAAGAGATAGCATGTAACACTCAAAGAGGCAACAAGTTCAACTAAGACACGAGAGCAATTTATCAAGTAGGATGTAGAAAAAGTTTTACACAAGTCAACTAAGGCATGTACGGATAGACTAACACAAACAAAAATAGACTAACTAAGAAAATTGAGAACATGATATGTCATTTCAACTAATGCGTGGAAAATAGTCTAAGTTGCCTAAACATGTCTAATACCACGTACAATTCATGTACCCACTCATCACCTTGCGTACACGAGTTTTACATAGCACAAATGAATCAAATCAATATCAATCCTAAGAGGTATTTTCCCCATACAAAGTAAGGCAAGACACTTACCTCAACTAGGCCAATTCAACACGCGAAAATAGCTTATCTCTTAAAATTCGCCTACACACGACTCAAATCTAACCAAAATAACCTAAATATCATCAAACAATGCCAGGGAAATTTATTGGAATAGGTAAAGCTATGATCTTTACACTTTTTTCAAAAACTGAACAAAAGTCAACCCGGGCCCCGCTAGTCAAAACCCGGGTCCAATATTATATTCCGAATACCCATGACCACGAGTTCAAATATGTGATTAGTTTCAAAATCTGAGTCTAAATCGACTCTCAAAACTCAATTTCCCATTTTTCTAAAACTTAACAAAGTTTCACAAATTTTCTCTTTGATTCACATGAATTTGATGTTAAAATCTAAGATAATATGATTAGAAATAGATTAGAATCACTTACCCAAAGTTTGTAGGTGAAAATCCCCTATGCAAATCGCCTCCTACCGAGTCTAGGGTTATAAAATGAGAGAATGAGTTAGAAAATCCCGTCTCCCAACTGTGGACCAGGGCTCGCATTTGCAAACCCTGACAACCTAAGTTAGCATCGCATTTGCAATAAAGGTTTAGCAAATTGTGAAGCTGGGAACATCGCAAAAGCGAACAAATGTTCGCAGTTGTGAACTTAGTCCAAATTTTGCTGCCTTTGCAAATGCGAAGGCGAAGTCGCATTAGCGACATCTGACCCCCTGCTGTCACCTTCGCAATTTCGAAGTTGGTTCTCGCAATTGTGACATCAGAGCACCAACACACCAGCCGTTTATTTTTAAGCTCAAACCATTTCGATACATGTCTGGAACTCATCCGATCCCTCGGGGCTCCAAACCAAATATCCACACAAGTCTAAAAACATCATACGAACTTGCTCGCGCGATCAAAACATAAAAATAACATCTAAAATTATGAATCAAACATTAAAATGCACGACTTTCAAAGTAAAGTTCAAGAATTTCTAAATGTACAACTATATGTCTGAATCCTATCAAATCAACTCCAAACGATGTCAATTTTTGAAGGCATGTTCTAAATAACATAATGGACCTATTCCAAGTCCCAAAATAAAATTCCGAGCTCGATAGGTAAAAGTCAACCTACGATCAAAATTTTCAACTTCAAATTGCCAAATTTCTGCAAATCAATATAAATCAACCTACGAAATTCTAAAATCAATCTGGGGCATATGACCAAGTCCAAAATAACGATACGAAACTATTGGAGATATCAAAACACAATTGCGGGGTCATTTACACAAAAGTTATAGTTTGGTCAATATTTTCTAATTTAAACTTCTGAGTGAAGAATCAAAGGGTCCAAATCAACCCGAAAGCTTCCCGAAACGAAACTAACAAAACCTGCAAGTGATAAAACCATGAACACATATGTGTGGAGCATGAAAGGGGTAATGGGGAACAATTAAACAAAACGACTGATAGGGTCGTTACAATTATGCGTTGAGAGAAGTCTTTATTTACTTAATTATATCATCTAAGAAATCTATGACGTGCGAGCATCAATTATTATCACATGAAAATTTCTTTTGGTAATGAGTGGCAATGAGACTCGAATCCAAGATCTCCATAGTTCTAATAAAATTAGTGTTTGAAGTGTGTGAGCATCAGATGTAAATGTTTAAGTTGTTAGAAAAAGTACATATCTTTTTCTTAATTATATTTTTTACTTATCTTAACTACGTTCTAGTCTTCGCATTCTCTCTGAATATCCTTGCAATCTAAGGTTAATATTAGTTACTTTTTTTTTCTGTGAAAAGTGGTAAAATTTAAAAATCTTAAATACAAAATGGTAAACGTTTTGGGTAAACTTTTTGGGTGAAAAGTGGTAAACGTTTTTTTTCTAATGCGTAGCCGGAAAGCTTAAATATAAAAATCTGTGAAAAATGGTAAAATTTGACTATAAAATGAGTTAATTTGACTTCGGTCAACGTTTTGGGTAAACGGACCCGGACTCGTGATTTGATGGTCCTGATGGGTCCGTAGGAAAATATGGGACTTGGGCGTATGCCCGAAATCGAATTCCAAGGTCCCGAGCCCGAGAAATAAATTTTTAAAGGAAATTATTTTCTGAAATTGTTTAAGGAAATTTGAAATGAAATTTGATTAGTACGTGTTGGTATCGGGCCCGTATTTGGGTTCCGGCGCCCGGTACAGGTCTTATATATGGTTTAAGATGTTTCTGTAAAATTTGGTGAAAAACGGACGTCGTTTGACATGATTCGGACTTAAATTGTTAAATTTGATACTTGATGAAGTTTGAGAAAAATGCTTTGATTTTGAGGGTTAATTTGTTGATAATGATGTTATTTTGGTGATTTGATCGCACGAATAAGTCCGTATGATGTTTTTGAGGTTGTGTGTATATTTGGTTTGGAGCCCCGAGGGCTCGGGTGAGTTTTGGATAGGCCACGGGGTGAAATTTTGGACTTAAGGAATTGCAGGCCTGCAGACTTCGCATTTCCCAAACATTTTTCGCAATTACCAGGCTTGTTCGCATTTCCCAAACATTCTTCGCAATTACCAGGTTCGCATTTCCCAAACATTTTTCGCAATTCCCAGGCTTGTTCGCATTTCCCAAACTTTTTTTCGCAATTCCTAGGTTCGCATTTCCCCAACATTTTTCGCAATTCCCAGGCTTGTTCGCATTTCCTAAATTTTTTTCGCAATTCCCAGGTTTGCATTTCCCAAACTTTTTTCACAATTCCCGTGTTCGCAATTCCCAAACTTTTTTCGCAATTCCCACATCTGAGACCTGCAATTTTACACTTAAACGATTTTGAACCCATTTTTCATATTTTCTCAAACCCAAACATACTTAGGCGATTTTTCAAGAACAAGTCTTCTTCCAAATCAATTGTAAGTTAGTTTTTACTCATTTAGTTCAATCATTAACATCTTTTAACATGATTTCAACCTAAAATCAAAGATTTTCATGGGGGAAATTGGGTGTTTTGGGTAGAACCTAGGTTTTTCAAAAATTGGGGATTTGGACCTCAAGTTGAGGTCCGATTTCAAAACAAATTATATATTTGAGTTCGTGGGGGAATGGGTAATCGGGTTTTGGTTCGAACCTCGGGTTTTGACCACGTGGGCCCCGAGGCGATTTTTGACTTTTTGGGTAAAACTTTGGAAAACTCATTTTCATGCATTGGGGTTGATTCATTTAGCACTTATTGATGTAATAAAGTAATTTGTGATTAGATACGAGCGAATTGGCGGTGGAATCAAGGGGTAAAGCTATAATTAAGACTTGAGTTGTGTTCAAGGAATCGAGGTAAGTGTTTGGTCTAACCTTAGCTTGAGGGATTAGGAGTTGAGTCCTATTTGCTATGTGATAATTGTTGAGTACGACGTATAGGCATGGTGACGAGTATCTATACGTTGGTGTCAAGTATGATGTGAGTCTTATATTATGATTTTCATGATTTCGTTGTGTTCTTCATGCTTTGGTGATGATTTCTAGTTGTTGTGAAAAGTTTGTGGAAGGAATTGAGACCTTTGAACATTTTGGAGCATTGGCTCGAGTTATATTATGAATTGTGAAAGTATATGAGATGATTGAACCCTTTGGAGCATTGGCTCAAGTGGTAAAGTGAGTTATGGAGTACAAGTGAAAGATAGAGAAGAAGTAATTGAAATGTTCCCTTGCCGGGATTTAATTATTTAATTGTTGTTCCCTTGCCGGGATTTAATTATTTACTTGTTGCTCCCTGGCCGGGATTTAATTGTTAAATCGTTGTTCCCTTGCCGGGATTCCTATATGTTCTTGTTTATTTCCCTTGCCCTTGTTTGTGCTTATAGTTTGGGTGAGGAAGAGTGTTAAAGCACGAAGGGTGATGTCGTGCATTGTTTGCTATTGTGAGGAAAGAGTATAAAGCACGAAGGGTGATGCCGCGCCGCACGATGTACCATTCCGTGCCAATTCTGTTGATTATATGTGAGGAAAGAGAGTAAAAGCACGAAGACTGATGCCGTGCACATTTTATTATTCTAATTTCTTTGGTGAGGAAAGAGAGTAAAAGCACGAAGGGTGATGCCGTGCACTTGTCTTTGATTTTCCCAATTCTTGCTGATAATTGAGTTATGTTGTCCTTTACTTTTATTTACCGATTTTCTTGTTGTTATCGGTTCAAGTGCATTAATTGTCTTATTCCACTATTACTGTGATTCTTTATGTTGGCATTTTCCCTTATTGTGTCCTTGTTATTATTGGTTCGAGGTATACTTGTGCAACATTATGCCTTGATTTATGCTATAATTGCTACATGTTTATGTGACTTAATTGCTACTTGACATTTAGCATACTAAATATTAAATTGCCTATTTGCTCCTTAAAGTCCATAATTAATAGCTACTTGTCATTACTTGTTTTCCTCAGTGAGTCATAATTATTGTGTACTTATTGTCTTATGAATTCGTATTAATTATTGCGTTTTTTGGAGTAAATTTCATTTGGAAGAACTGTTGATTTAATGAAATGGGAGCGGGTGGTACGCCTACCACGAGATTAAAAAAATGGGAGCGGGTGGTACGCCTACCACGAGATTTAATGAAATGGGAGAGGGTGGTACGCCTACCACGAGATTTAATGAAGTGGGAGCGAGTGGTACGCCTACCACGAGATGTAATGAAATGGGATCGGGTGGCACGCCTACAACGAGTTGTGAACCGAGAGTGAAACCTGCCTTTGTTTTCCTTATCCTTGTTTGAAGTTGAATTTTGGTTTCCTGATAATTCTCTTGAGATTCTGTTTCAACTGTTATCTTCCCGCAACATGTTTCCCCCTCCCATCCTTACTTGTTTATTCCTGCTTTACTTTCTGCTGTATATTATATAACTGCACAGGTTTATTTGGTGGTCCGGTCCTAGCCTCGTCACTACTTCGCCGAGGTTAGGCTAGGCACTTACCAGCACATGGGGTCGGTTGTGCTGATACTACACTCTGTGCACTTTTGCACAGATCTAGGTCTCGGACAACAGCAGTAGCTCGGGAGCCAGCCTTCAGTCCAGTGAGACTCCGAGGTAGCCTTGCACGCGTCCGAAGGCCCGGCGTCTCCTCTATCTTATATTTCATTATGTTATCTCATGTTTTCTCGACAAATAGTGATATATTTCTTTCAAACGATTGTATTTAGTACTCTTAGTAGTCCGTGGATGATGTGACACCAGTTCTTGGGTAGAGGCACGTGTTGAATTCCGCATTAGTGTTCAGCTTATTTAATTTAAGTCTTCCGCTTTAATTTCATATTCCGCTATCATTTGAATATTTAACGCTTGTTGTTATGATTGATAAAAGGATTTAAAATAAAGAAGGTAGGAGTTTATGATTTGTGGCTTGCCTAGCCTCTACGAGTAGGCGCCATCACGACCCCCGAGGGTGGGGAAATCCGGGTCGTGACAAGTTGGTATCAGAGCTCTAGGTTACACAGGTCTCATAATTCACGGATAAGCTCAGTAGAGTTTGAGGGATCGGTACGGAGACGTCTGTATTTATCCCCAGAGGCTACGGAGTTAGGAAAACTTCACATTTGTTCTTTCCTATCGTGCGGTTTTGTTTCTTAAATGCTAAATTGAAACCTCTACTCTTGTCCCTTCGCGAATGGCGAGGTCATGTACCGCTTCTTCAGCTAAGCAGCAACACAGACCAGTGATAGATCAGCTACGTCTTCGGAGGCTTTGTGGAGGTTGGATAAGTTTCACCAAGCTCTTCACTACTACATTCAGCGGTGCATCTACTGAGGATCCCCAGGATTATCAACACAGCTGTCATGAGGTTCTCAGAAACATGGGGATAGTTGAGACCAATGGGGTCGATTTTGCTACTTTTCGCTTGTCTGGATCCGCCAAGACTTGGTGGAGAGATTATTGCTTGGCTAGACCAGCTTGATCACCAGCTTCGACTTGGGAGCAGTTCACGCAGCTATTTCTGGAGAAGTTTCTCCACATCACACAGAGAGAGGTATTAGAGGGGGAGACAGAGGTATTAGAGGTGGAGGTAGAGATGCTAGAGGTGGAGGTAAAGGTATTAGAGTTGGATGTGCATGTACTGTTCTGGTTTGTAGCAGAGAAGCTTCGGTTTATTTCGTGCCGTATTTGGTCATGCCTAGTGGTTCTTTGAGTGCCCCTGTTTATGTGTCTACACCGGGGGGTGATTCTATTATGGTGGATCGCGTCCATTGTTCATGTATAGTGGTTATTGGAGGTCTTGAGACTCGTGTAGATTTGCTTCTTCTGGACATGGATGATTTCGATGTTATATTGCGGATGGACTGGTTATCACCTTACCACGCTATGTTGGACTGTCGTGCCAAGACTGTGACCTTAGCTTTACCAGGTATGCCTCGTTTAGAGTGGAGAGGGATTCCTGGTTTTTCTACCCGCAGTGCTATCTCGTATGTGAAGGCTCAGCGTATGGTCGAGAAGGGGTGTTTGGCCTATTTGGCATATGTTCGTGATTCTAGTGCTGAGGTCTCTCCTATTGATTCTGTGCCCCTTGTTCGTGAGTTTCCTGATGTTTTCCCTTCAGACCTGCCGGGTAAGCCACCCGACAGGGATATTGATTTCTGCATTGATTTGGCTCCGGTTATTCAGCCCATTTCTATTCCGCCGTATCGTATGGCCCCGCATGAGTTGAAAGAGTTAAAGAAAGAGTTGCAAGAATTGCTTGAGAAGGGCTTCATTAGGCCCGGTGTTTCGCCTTGGGGTGCGCCGGTGTTGTTTGTTAAAAAGAAGGATGGGTCAATGAGAATGTGTATTGATTACCGGCAATTAAACAAGGTTACAATCAAGAATAAGTATCCATTGTCGAGGATTGATGATTGGTTTGATCAGCTTCAGGGTGCAAAGGTATTTTCAAAGATTGACTTGAGATCTGGCTACCATCAGTTGAGGATTAGGGCATCCGATGTCCCTAAGACAGCTTTCCGCACTCGGTACGGGCATTATGAGTTCTTGGTGATGTCTTTCGGGTTGACAAATGCCCCAGCAGCTCTTATGGATTTGATGAACCGAGTGTTCAGGCCTTATTTGGATTCGTTCGTGATAGTCTTCATGATGATATTTTGATATATTCCCGCAGCCGAGAGGAGCACGAGCAGCATCTTAGAGTGGTTCTTTAAACTTTGAGGGATAGTCAGTTGTACGCCAAGTTTTCGAAGTGTGAGTTCTGGTTGAGTTCAGTTGCATTCCTGGGTCATGTTGTGTCAGCAGAGGGTATCCAGATTGACCTAGAAGGGTGCCCAGTTCAGATGGTCGGACGAGTGTGAGGCGAGCTTTCAGAAGCTCAAGATAACTCTGACTACGGCACCGGTGTTGGTTTTGCCCACAGGTTCCGGGCCTTATACAGTTTATTGTGGTGCATCTCGTATTGGACTTGGTGCAGTGTTGATGCAGGATGGCAAGGCTATTGCCTATGCTTCACGTCAGTTGAAGATTTATGAGAAGAACTATCCGATTCATGATTTAGAGTTGGCAGCCATAGTTCACGCATTGAAGATTTGGAGGCATTATCTGTATGGCATGGCATGTGAGGGGTTCACGGATCACAAGAGTCTTCGGTATTTTTTCAAGCAAAAGGAGTTGAATTTGAGGCAGACGAGGTGGTTGGAGTTGTTGAAGGATTATGATATCACCATTTTAAATCATCCGAGAAAGGCCAATGTGGTGGCCGATGCTTTGAGTAGGAATGTCAGCGCATTTCTTTCCTGTAGGAGTCTCCTATTCATCCGAGAGGTTAGCTGAGATCTACATTCGGGAGATTGTTCGTCTTCAGGGTGTGCCCGTATCTACTATTTCGGACCGGGGTACGCATTTTACCTCGCGCTTTTGGAGAGCAATTCAGCAAGAGTTGGGCACACGGGTTGAGTTGAGACAGCGTTTCATCCTCAGACGGACGGGCAGTCCGAGCGGACTATTCAAATTTTGAAGGATATGCTCCGAGCTTGTGTCATTGACTTTGGAGGCTCGAGATCAGTTTTTGCCTTTAGCAGAGTTTGCCTACAACAACAGCTACCAGTCGAGTATTCAGATGGCTCCTTATGAGGCTGTATATGGTAGGCGGTGTCGGTCTCCGGTTGGATGGTTTGAGCCGGGAGAGGCTCGGTTGTTGGGTACAGATCTGGTTCAGGAGGCCTTGGACAAGGTCAGGATCATTCAGGATAGGCTTCGTACAACTCAGTCTATGCAAAAGAGTTATGCAAACCGCAAGGTTCGAGATGTGGCTTTTATGGTTGGAGAGCGGGTATTGCTCCGAGTGTCGCCTATGAAGGGCGTGATGAGATTTGGTAAGAAGGGAAAGCTTAGACATAGGTTCATTGATCCAGTTGAGATTCTTGTCTTACGAGTAGGAGCCGGTGGCTATTCTAGACCAGCAGGTTCGTTAGTTGAGGTTGAAGAGTTTTCCTTCTGTTCGTGTTCAATGGTGAGGTCAGCCTCCTGAGGCATCGACCTGGGAGTCCGAGTCTGATATGCGGAGCCGTTATCCCCATCTTTTTCCCGACTCAGGTACTTCCTTCTTCTGTCCGTTCGAGGACGAACGGTTGTTTTAGAGGTGGAGAATGTGATGACCTTTTGCTTTAAATTAAAATCTGTGTTTCCGAGGCCTTGAAAACCTCGTTTAGAGTCATCTCGATTTGCATGCGCAGTCTGGGCGCGTAGCCGGAAAGCTTAAATATGAAAATCTGTGAAAAATGATAAAATTTTGATATAAAATGAGTTAATTTGACTTCGGCCAACGTTTTAGGTAAACAGACCCGGACTCGTGATTTGACGGTCCCAGAGGGTCCGTAGAAAAATATGGGACTTGGGCGTATGCCCAGAATCGAATTCCGAGGTCCCGAGCCCGAGAAATGAATTTTTAAAGGAAAATGTTTTCTGAAATAGTTTAAGGAAATTTGAAATGAAATTTGATTAGAACGTGTTGGTATCGGGCCCGTATTTTGGTTCCGGCGCCCGGTACAGGTCTTATATATGATTTAAGATGTTTTTGTAAAATTTGGTAAAAAACGGACGTCGTTTGACGTGATTCGGACTTAAATCGCTAAATTTGATACTTGATGAAGTTTGAGAAAAATGCTTTGATTTTGAGGGTTAATTTGTTGATAATGATGTTATTTTGGCGATTTGATTGCACGAATAAGTCCGTATGATGTTTTTGAGGTTGCGTGTATATTTGGTTTGGAGCCCCGAGGGCTCGGGTGAGTTTTGGATAGGCCACGGGGTGAAATTTTGAACTTAAGGAATTGCAGGCCTGCAGACTTCGCATTTCCCAAAACATTTTTTGCAATTACCAGGCTTGTTCGCATTTCCCAAACTTTCTTCGCAATTACCAGGTTCGCATTTTCCAAACATTTTTCGCAATTCCCAGGCTTGTTTGCATTTTCAAAACTTTTTTCGCAATTCCCAGGTTCGCATTTCCCAAACATTTTTCGCAATTTCCAGGCTTGTTCGCATTTTCTAATTTTTTTTTCGCAATTCCCAGGTTCGCATTTCCCAAACTTTTTTCGCAATTCCCGTGTTCGCAATTCCCAAACTTTTTTCGCAATTCCCACATCTGAGACCTGCAACTTTGCACTTAAACGATTTTGAACCCCATTTTTCATATTTTCTCAATCCCAAACACACTTAGGCGATTTTCCAAGAACAAGTCTTCTTCCAAATGAATTGTAAGTTAGTTTTTACTCATTTCTTTCAATCATTAACATCTTTTAACATGATTTCAACCTAAAATCAAAGATTTTCATGGGGGAAATTGGGTGTTTTAGGTAGAACCTAGGTTTTTCAAAAATTGGGGATTTGGACCACAATTTGAGGTCCGATTTCAAAACAAATTATATATTTGAGTTCGTGGGGGAATGGGTAATCGGGTTTTGGTTCGAACCTCGGGTTTTGACCACGTGGGATCGGGGGAGATTTTTGACTTTTTGGGGAAAACATTGGAAAACTCATTTTCATGCATTGGGGTTGATTCAGTTAGCACTTATTGATGTACTTAAGTAATTTTTGATTAGATACGAGCAAATTGGCGGTGGAATCAAGGGGTAAAGCTATAATTAAGACTTGAGTTGTGTTCAAGGCATCGAGGTAAGTGTTTGGTCTAACCTTAGCTTGAGGGATTAGGAGTTGAGTCCTATTTGCTATGTGATAATTGTTGAGTACGACGTATAGGCATGGTGACGAGTATCTATACGTTGGTGTCAAGTATGACCGTGAGTCTTATATTGTGATTTTCATGATTTTGTTGTGTTCTTCATGCTTTGGTGATGATTTCTAGTTGTTGTGAAAAGTTTGTGGAAGGAATTGAGACCTTTGAACATTTTGGAATATTGGCTCGAGTTATATTATGAATTTTGAAAGTTTATGAGATGATTGAACCCTCTGGAGCATTGGCTCAAGTGGTAAAGTGAGTTATGGAGTACAAGTGAAAGATAGAGAAAAAGTTATTGAAATGTTCCCTTGCCGGGACTTAATTATTTAATTGTTGTTCCCTTGCCGGGATTTAACTATTTACTTGTTGCTCCCTTGCACTGATTTAATTGTTAAATCGTTGTTCCCTTGCCAGGATTCCTATATGTTCTTGTTTATTTCCCTTGCCCTTGTTTGTGCTTGTTGTTTGGGTGAGGAAGAGTGTTAAAGCACGAAGGGTAATGTCGTGCATTGTTTGCTATTGTGAGGAAAGAGTGTAAAGCACGAAGGGTGATGCCGTGCCGCACGATGTACCATTCCGTGCCAATTCTATTGATTATATGTGAGGAAAGAGAGTAAAAGCAAGAAGGGTGATGCCTTGCACATTTTATTATTCTAATTTCTTTGGTGAGGAAAGAGAGTAAAAGCACGAAGGGTGATGCGCCGTGCACTTGTCTTTGATTTTCCCAATTCTTGCTGATAATTGAGTTATGTTGTCCTTTACTTTTATTTACTGATTTTCTTGTTGTTATCGATTCAAGTGCATTAATTGTCTTATTCCACTATTACTGTGATTCTTTATGTTGGCATTTTCCCTTATCGTGTTACTTGTTATTATTGGTTCGAGGTATCCTTGTGCAACATTATTCCTTGAATTTATGCTATAATTGCTACATGTTTATGTGACTTAATTGCTACTTGACATTTAGCACACTAAATATTAAATTGCCTATTTTCTCCTTAAAGTCCATGATTAATTGCTACTTGTCATTACTTGTTTTCCTCAGTGAGTCAAAATTATTGTGTACTTGTTGTCATATGAATTCGTATTAATTGTTGCGTTTGTTGGAGTAAATTTCATTTGGAAGAACTGTTGATTTAATGAAATGGGAGCGGGTGGTACGCCTACCACGAGATTTAATGAAATGGGAGCGGGTGGTACGCCTACCACGAGATTTAATGAAATTGGAGTGGGTGGTACGCCTACCACGGGATTTAATGAAATGGGAGCGGGTGGTACGCCTACCACGAGATTTAATGAAATAGGAGCGGGTGGTACGCCTATCGCGAGATTTAATGAAATGGGATCGGGTTGCACTCCTGCAACGAGTTGTGAACCGAGAATGAAACCTGCCTTTGTTTTCCTTATCCTTGTTAGAAGTTGACTTTTGGTTTCCTGATAATTCTCTTGAGATTTTGGTTCAACTGTTATCTCCCTGCAATATGTTTCCCCCTCCCATCCTTACTTGTTTATTCCTACTTTACTTTCTATTGTATATTATATAACTGCACAGGTTTATTTGGTGGTCCGGTCCTAGCCTCGTCACTACTTTGCTGAGGTTAGGCTAGACACTTATCAGCACATGGGGTTGGTTGTGCTGATACTACACTCTGTGCTCTTTTGCACAGATCCAGGTCCCGGACAACAGCAGTAGCTCGGGAGCTAGCCTTCAATCCACCGAGACTCCGAGGTAGCCTTGCACGCGTCCGCAGGCCCGGCGTCTCCTCTATCTTATATTTCATTCTGTTATCTCATGTTTTCGAGACAAACAATGTTATATTTCTTTCAAACGATTGTATTTAGTACTCTTAGTAGTCCGTGGATGATGTGACACCAGTTCTTGGGTAGAGGCACATGTTGAATTCCGCATTAGTGTTCAGCTTATTTAATTTAAGTCTTCCGCTTTAATTTCATATTCCGCTGTCATTTAAATATTTAACGCTTGTTGTTATGATTGATAAAAGGATTTAAAATAAAGTAGGTAGGAGATTATGATTTGTCGCTTGCCTAGCTTCTACGAGTAGGCGCCATCACGACTCCCGAGGGTGGGGAAATCCGGATCGTGACATTACTAATGTGACCAAAGTATCGAGTGGTTGAGTTAAGTGATGAAAATGATTGAAGTTGGATAAAAATTATAAAGATGAGAAAAACATTACTCCTATGTATACTGAACACATTTTCTTGGCAAGCCGAACATAAAAATAACCAATCATAATAACAAAAATAATGAAAATATTACAAGTCTAAAACCATCATCATAGCACAATATCGTTGATACACAAAATATCCTATAACGACCCGACTAGACGTTTTGAGCTTTAGAGTCTTGTTCAGTGGTTCGAGGTCTGAGTGACTTCATATTGTGTTTTATGACTTGCATGTATGGTCGCATTTGATTTTTGGATGTTTTGGAACTGATTTGGATGAATGATTCTCATTTTAGAAGCTTATGTAGGAAATATTGACTGAGGTTTGACTTTTGTAAAAAAAAATCCCAAAATTGTGTTTTGATGGATCCGGTAGGTTCGTATAGTGATTTTGGACTTGGGTGTATGCCAGAAATTGAATTCAGAGGTTCCTAGGTTGATTTGACTTGTTTTGTCGGAAGTTGGTAATTTGAAGATTTAGAAATTCCTTAGGTTTGACTATGGTTTGACTTTATGGCTATTGGGTTCGGATTTTAGTTTTGGGACATAAAATAGATACATTTTATTATTTGAGACTTGTTTGCAAAGTTTGAAATATCTCGAGTTGATTTGGTAGGAATCTGACGCGTGGTTGTGTTTTTCTAAGTTCATGATTTTCAATATAAATTTCATGCATTTTTGTATCCGATTTGTGGTCCTAGATGTTATTTTGGTATTATAATAGTGCAAGCGAGTTCTTATATTATCTTAATACTTGTGTGGATGTTTGGTACGGAGCCTCGAGGGCTCGGGTGAGTTTGAGACGCATTTCAGAGTGTTTTGAAGAGTTCAGTTTCGCTGGTTTTTGAACACGTGCTGCAATGCAAAATAATTTTATTCGAATTTGAGAGGTGGGAGTCGCATTTGCGAAGTTCATTGGAGTTTGTCAGTTTCATATTTGCGACCACGTTGTTCACTTTAGCGATGGGGGCATGGGCAAAGCTGGTTCGCATTTGCCATCATATGATCGCTTTTGTGAAGGGCCTGACTTCGCAAATACGAAGTCACGGTCGCATTTGCTAGATTCCCTGGGTTCATCGGTAGCCGGATTTGTGATGGTTTTTCTGCATTTGCGACATTTGCAACTAAACAAAAGGCCATAAAGATGAGGTTTTTGTCTCTTTTTCATATCTTTGAACCCTATAGTCGGTAGAAGGATTTTTGGAGAGGGGATTTTCATCTACAATTATTGGTTAAGTGTTTTGGTCAATTTCTAACTAAATCACATGATTGTATATGAGATTTAACATCAAAAGTTTGAGGATCAAAGTAAAATTTTTGGAAATTTTGTCTATGTTTTGAAAAAAAATAATTAAAACTTGGGATTTTAGAGTCGTATTGGACTCAGATTTTAAAACAAAACACACATATGGACTCGTGGGTTATGAGTAGGCAAGATCTACCCTTGCACCCTGGTTTTGACCGGGAGGGCAAGGGGTTGACTTTTGGAAAATTGTATAAAGATCATAGCTTTACTTATTGGAATTGGTTTCTCTTGCATTATTTGATGCTATCAAGTCAATTTTGTTAGATTTGAGCGG
Source organism: Nicotiana attenuata (assembly GCF_001879085.1). NCBI lineage: Eukaryota > Viridiplantae > Streptophyta > Magnoliopsida > Solanales > Solanaceae > Nicotiana > Nicotiana attenuata. Next base: position 756,987 of record NW_017670371.1, on the reverse strand, counting down.
AGCGGAGCTGAATTATAAAGGAAAAGCTATTTCTGGGTATTGATTTAGCCTAGTTGAGGTAAGTATCTTGCCTAACTTTGTGTGGGAGAACTCCCCCTTAGGGTTGCGTTTGATTGTACTATTTGATTTTGTGAAAGACGTGTACATGAATTGATGAGTGTGTATACATCCTTATACTGTAATGACCGGGGCGGTCACTTTGAGTATTGTAGCCTCGTTCCCCCCTTTATTCTTATTTTATGTTCAATTACGGTTATGTGTAACGCCTCGACCACAGAGAGCGTGACCGGCGCTCAACCGAGATAACCCGGTTGAGCAAGCCTGTGCAATACCCGGACTCACTCATAAATAAAGAAAAGATCTATTTCATTAATTAGACAATGGGGAGGATAATATGAACAACACAAATTTATTATCATTAGCTACATCATTTATGATTTTCGAAATACATACACCTTCATAGTTTGAAGTGGAATATGGGGTACAGATACAACATCGCTACTTTGACTTTCCCGATACCAACATACAACCACACTATGTCTACGAAGCCTCTAATAGATACAAAAGAGTACGACGATACTGCCGGCAACAAGGCCCCGGTTATACCTCAAAACATAATACATAAGGAACAAAAGAATCCCGACCCTGATATGAGGTGGGGCTCACCAAGTCAGTTGGGAGGAGAGTGTACTGCTAACAATGATCAACGTCGCCTGCTGTGGAACCACCTGCATCCATTAAAAATGCAGCGCCCATGACAAAAAGGACGTTAGTATATGTGTAATAGTACTAGTATAAATGACTAAACACCCTCTCAATAGAATGAGTAATAACACAAGGAAAAACGAAAATAAATCAATGAGAGTCTCAAACAATGTCGAAACATCAAGTTAGGAGCAAGGCAAGTTTTCAAGTAAAATTCCATATTTTAGGTTGGAAGATCTTTATCATCAATATACCATCATGACTTTAGCACGGAGTCCAATCAAGGCCCGATCGGCTAGGCCATCTCACCCAAAGACATCAACTACAATCACAACCATTATCTCAATCTCAATCATTGATTCAATCATAATCATAATCTCAAGCATAATTACCACCATGTGTGCGGCATGGCGTCCGATCTCGACCCGATCGGCTAGGCCATCTCACTGCAATGCCATGTGGGTCGATATCACCCTTTTCTAGCAATCGTCTCATCCCAATAAAAGGGAATATTCTCATCACATCAACCTCATCCCTAATAAGGGCAATAATTACAATTCACTCATACACCGACACGTGTAGTTTCAGAGTTAGGTTATTTTAACCTACCCTTCCCGGTGACTTACGATACTTCCAAAATGTTTATTTATTTAAAGGATTTACAACTCTATGTTTTATTTTTTACGCGTGTCTAGATTTCATTGGCACTAGTGGCCCTAAATGTAGTATCATTCTTGGCACGTTGGTCGTATTTCCATATTTCATGCTCACCCTATTCACTTTCAACCATCATCACGAATCATTAACAACAAAACATTTCTATTCAAGACTTTAAGTACACATGTGAGCAAATAAGAACCTTAATCACATTGAGATTTCATACACCACATAGCATAATAGCTTTCAGTTGAAACACGACTTGAAGTTATAACATTTAGATATGCAACCCATACTTCGAACACATTCTCAAATAGTGACATAACATAACAAGAACATTTGGAATACATATAGAACATACATATTTTGACACGAGGCTTATTCGGAATAATCCATTTTAATGAACAACTCGGGACTTACAAGGACATTGTGGGGTTCAATTCTAAAAGAGGAGTTTAGCAAACATACCTCGCCTCGATCTCCTTAAATTACTAAAATGTTCCGAAAATATTAGCCACTTTGATCTATTTAGAAATATATCAAAATTGTTCACAAATTAGGAAGGAGTTCCTGGTTCAGCTCATTTGAGCATTTTATCAAACACTAGGTGTGCACTAAGGTCTGAAGGTCCTACTATGGTGGATTCCTTCACCCAACAACCCAATATATACCTTTTTTTAGCTCAACAACCTTCCAACAACTTTGTTGGTAGATGCATACATAGATAACACCCCCATACCTAATAATCGCACTCCCCATTAACCATCTTCTACCCCAAACACGAAACTGAAGACTAGGGTATGGAACCTAACCTCTTAGATGAAGATCTTGTGGCTTTTTCTTGTGAATTCTTCAACTTTGAGCAAGAATTGATGAAAAATATTAGGAACTTCTCATCTCACTCTAGACCACTCCCAAAATATCATTTAGGACAAGCCAAAATAACACAAAACCTGCTTTTAAAAAAAAGGGATCGGGTAAAATTTTCCAAACATAAACTCTACGAAGTCGGGCCTGCGGTTGCAGACCGGACCGCAAAATAGGAACGTGGACCGCAAAAGGGAACACATAAAGGGACCCTAAATTGGGTTGTTCGGGTTGGGTCTATGGCAGGTATGCGGTCCGCAGACCAGTTCTACAGTCGCGTAATGCGCCGCAGAATCTCCCTATCGAAACATTTGTGCTGGATCGGCGAAGGATTGTGCGGCCTGCGAAATGTTTATGCGGTGGCATAATGGACCGCAAAACAAACCTCTAAAATTGTCCATTTCTCTGCTTCACTCTGCGGCGGTTCTGCGTCCCATGAAGTTATTCTGCGGTCACATAGTGGACCGAATAAATGCCCTACTGTGCCAAAAATTTCTTCAACTCCCCAACACACTCTTCTATCTTGGCACTATGAAATCTCGAGTTTTAGATGAAATTTTTACGGGGCCTTACATCCTCCCTTGCTTAAGATCATTCGTCCTCGAATGATCTTCAAAATCCTTCATTAGCATCTAATGTGACTCTGTTGCTATTTCACACACCAGCAGTTCCAAACTTTGACTAACTCCTTGCATTTTCAAAAATTTCGCCAGTCTCCCCTGTAACTGGGCCTATACATCTGTCAGAGAAGCCCAGAAACCAATCCTGACAACATATATATAACCCAATAACGCAACATGACATGAAATTAGCACCAACCATGACCTCATGAGTAATATATTATCAGAAAGGAACACCCTTAGCATAAACTGTACAAATCATACATAATTCATAGAGAACAATTTCGTAGAATCGATCACATAGCTATTCAAACAAATGAGGGTACTTCTTCTTCATTTTTTCCTTGGCCTCCCAGGTGACCTCCTCAACCTGTTGGTTTTGCCATAGTACTTTCACGAAGGATTTTTTTTACTTCTCAGCTTACAAACTTGCCTATCAAGAAGGGACACTGGAATTTCTTCATATGTCAATTCCTCATTAACCTCAATAGTCTCAAGTAGAACAACAAGCGATGGATCTCTAACCACCTTCTTCAACATGGTTACGTGAAACATCGGGTGCACTAGAGACATCTCTGGAGGTAGTTCAAGCTTGTAAGCCACCCGAGCAATCCTCTGAATGATTATGTACAATATGACACACCTCCGACTCTACTTACCTTTCTTACCAAACCACATTATACCTTTTATGGGGAAACCTTCAAGAACACCCAATCATCTTCTTTGAACTCCAAATCCCTATGATGAACATCCGAATAAGACTTCTGACGACTCTGAGCAGTTCTCAATCGCTCCTTAATGATCTTAACCTTCTCTAGCTTGATGCACGAGGTCTGGCCCTATAAACTCTGCTTCCCCAATCTCGAACCATCCAATGGGAGATTTACATCTCCTACCGTATAAAGCCTTAAACGGTTCCATCTGAATGCTAGCATGATAACTGTTGTTGTAGGCAAATTCCACTAGTGGCAAATGATTATCCCAGCTACCCTTGAAGTCAAGAACACAAGCGCAGAACATATCCTCAAGCGTCTGAATAGTCCACTCTGCCTACCCATAAGTCTACGGGTGAAAGGATGTACTAAGATTCACCTTAGTACCCAAACTTCGCTGAAATTTCTTCCAAAAGCTTGTTGTGAACTGTGCCCCTCAATCTAAGATAATAGAAACTGGAGTGCCATGCAATTTGACTATTTCCTTAATATACAACTAAGCGTTCTGTTATGCTGTGTCGATAGCCTTAAAATGTAAGAAGTGAGCTGATTTCGGCGAGGAGTGCGAGGTAGTCCTACCACAAAGTCCATATTGAGCGTCTCCCATTTCCACATTGGAATATAAATCTTTTTTGCCAACCCAATAGGCCTTTGGTGTTTGGACTTTACCTATTGTTACCCAATTTTTCTCTATATATTTTTATAGACATATTGTTTACCGTGAAAATGGTAATAACAATTAAATTTATTGATGGAACTCTAAAAATACGTGATCCATTTTTATGCTAGTTATGGAGCAGTTGATGCTATGTGTGTGTAGTTTAAGGGTGAGACGCGAGCTAAAATAGAGCAGTAATCGAACCGAGAGATAGTAGTTCGGGGCCTTGAGCTGGTCGATTTCGTGCCTCGAGGTCGAGTCTCGAGCTCGGGCTCGAGCTATTAGGGGAAATCGAGGAAGGGCTAACAAATGCAATAATATTAAAAGAGGCCTCTTTATGGCCAGTGACAATAAATAAATCAGCAATAAATAAGCGATGAATGTGGAACAAGTACGAAGATGATAAGATAGAGCAACACTGTCGAGAGAATATTTTAGAGAGAAAGAAAGAGAGTTATCATATATTTCATGTAGAGCCTTTGGAGCAACATCTGTCCCCTACAAAATAAACAAAATCCCCTTTATATTGGGGGGGGGGGGAAGCTTATATGGTAAGGCATACATTAGAGGGGGGAAGCTTATATGGTAAGGCATACATTAGCTGTAAAGATATGGAGATGGGACGGCTGGAAATGACACCCCGAGTAGGGCTTAGAATAGCCTGGCTATGCTTTATCAGACTTAGCCGCGACATACTTAGCCGCGTCTTGGGAACATCCCATTTTCACTTTGGCCCCGATCGATATCCTCTTAAGGTCGGGTGTTGATAGACTCCGAGGGAGAAGACTCGAGCACATCCTCGCGGCCTCGAGGCTTCGAGGCGACCTTCCGAAATGCCTCAATGACGGGAAATTGGACTCTCCAATTTTGCCGTATACACATAGTCTCCGCGTTTCCTATAACGAGGTAATAGGAAACGATTTTGAACTGCCATTTCAAGGGCATCATTGCACTGTCGTCATCCCATAAGAGCATTAAATGCCATACCCCAAAAAATCGTGTAAAGGTCGCCGTCAAATGCGATTATTGAGGAATCGGCAAACTGCCTATCGGCCTGCCCTTTCGCTGCCCAAGCAATTCCTATTAATATATCGACTGTTTGATACTCCGCATCTTCAAATTTACGAGTCAAGACCCACCATCTTTTATACTCTTTCATCTTGTTTTAGAGAAAATCTTACTGCTGATATGGCTAGGACTTCTAGGACGGCCCCTCGGTGGGACGAAGTTGCGTCACCATCTCGATCGCCTAATGAGAAAACCAGAGCGATGCCTTCCTTGAAACAGTGCACTCCACCTAATCTTGATATGTCGAAAGATTTTACCCATCGATGCCACTTCATCCATACCGAGCCGATGTGAGCATGTGTCTTAATACATTAGTTTCGTGACTAACATACAAACGGTGAGGACGGACTGCAGATGGGGCAAGGCAGTGGAGGTGGAGATTCCCTGTCCCAATGAGAATATAATGGACTATAAGTTCAGTTTCCTCCACGTATATACCTACCCTTTCACCTTGGGTCCTGATAATTCTTCTGACTCCTCACCCCCGGAGATAGACCTGGTTATCCTTGACTTTTGTGACAAGTACCAAGTGACGCTTGGTCATATCTATCCTTCTTTCTGGAGGATAGTATTGATGCTCCGTCACTTCACCGAAGGGGTTGAGGGTGAGATTTTTACCCTCAACCATTTGATTAGGATGTATAGCACTCGATTTTATTGAGGCTTGATCAGGCTCCATCATCGATCCTAAAAATCATTTTTCTCGAGCGTCGACTAGGGAAAGGATCGAGGGTGGATGAGCAGGTTCGTCCGGGTAAAGACCTCGGATATCATCCCGGCCCGGAGGATGCCTTTTCCGAAAAAATGGAACACACAATGTAAGCAGTTTTCCCTTAATCGTGTTTCATAAGTAATATTTTTCTTTTGAAATGACGACCTCTCTGCGTCTCCTACGGCCGTTGCTTGGTGCCCCGAGGCGGTTACGGATTTGCTAGGATAGATCTAGCGGCTGGACAAGGCGTTCCCATACATTGTTCGGTCCTGGACTGACCTGGCCAAGGGACGATGGGTGGCCAAGAATCATGGTGGAGTTTCCTTACCGCATATGCCTCAAATTTGCTTTTCTCCATGCGTCCTTTGTGATGACAGTTTGCGGTTACTGCGTTTGTGCAGGTCTCGACGAGAATATGCAGATAAGGTTGCCTCCCGGCGGTGAAGTGGAGGCGTCAGAGCCGGCAAGGGCAAGAAAAGGGAAGGTAAGGCGGTCGCTGATCCTCCTGCGGCGAAGAAATCCAGGTCACTCAAGCACCAAGCCGTTACCAGGACCTCTGCTTCAACTTTAAGGGCAAATCTCGATGCTGTGGATGAGAACGACGATGAGTGTGCGCTAGCATGGAGGACGAGGTCGATCATAGGAGCCCCGTAGGTGTCTCGATCGGAGGCTGCTGAATCTGGGACGACCGACTCGGGTCAGTCTCGTGGACCGAAGACCCTTGAGGAGGGTGTTAATGTGGCTTCAGATCGCACGACTGAGTTTGGCGAAGTCTCCGCTAGAGGGACCGTTACCATCGATCCTAAAGGGTGCGGGACCGGAGCAATTCAGGAGCAGGGGTTGCCTCTTAGGGAAATTGGCGACATGAATGGTCTCATCTCGTTCTTTCAGGTCTCATCGGGGGAACTGGGGGACGCTCGGGATGCGAGCGTCGCCAAAGCGGGGACTCCTCTCAAGGGGGGAGGATCGCTTGCCAACATCTTTGACGGTGTTAGTGATAATGTCGGTCTTGACGTTCCTGGCGTTGTTAAGGAGGTGGAGAGATCCATGTAGTAGGTGGTAGCTGTCTTTTGTATGCCTATTTTGGGTGTCGTTCCTCGTTTTTCTTTTCTAACTCTTCCGCTGTGCCTTAGTGCAAGGATATGTACGGTCATGCCATCTTCCTGCTCCGCGAGGAGATTTTTTACCGTGAGAAGGAGTGCAAGAAGAGGCTCAGTCTGCCCGAGGAGAGAAGGAATCAGGAGAGCTCCAGGCCGCTTTGGAGAGAGCGCTTCGGGAAAAAGTCAATCTCGCTGCGCTGGTATTTCGTCCTGCTTGTACCCGAGTTTTTCACCCATACTACGATGCAGATTGGCTTACTTTACTTTTGTAGGTTGAGAAAAATGATTTGTTGGTCAGTCAACTGAACGTGGAGATCCTCAGGTTGAGGAAGCAAGGTGAGGTATCGGCTGCGGAACTGACGTCATCCCTCGATCTTCTCGAGGGCGCTCGCAAGGAGATCGCTGCATTAAATGCGGCTAAGCCCGAGATTGAAAGGAATGCTGCTGCTTATCTGGAGGATGCAACCACGACATAGAAAGTAGCTCATGACATATCGATAGCAGTTGATCAGAAACTAGTTCGAGTTATTAAACATGCTAGGGCGGATGCAAGGAGAAAAACCCTGGAGGAGATTGATGCCAGAGGCGTCAATCTGTTAGCTGATCTTGTGGAGGCTCGTGAATTGGAGATGGAACTGGCGCTTTTGATTGCCCCCGATGAGGACGAAGATAGAGGAGATAAAGAGTAGTCCTTACGTGCATGTAATCCCCGGGGGATGGATTTTATAAAGATGTCTCTTGTAAATATGTTTTTGGCAATGTAAAAAAAAAGGATTTTTCTTCTTTCCTTTTTCTTTTTGTTCCTTTGCTCTTGCGATTTCAATCTCTCGACTTTCGACGTTAGCCTTTCGAAATTCGCTTTTGGAGCGACCGAGATCCTTAATTCAGGCCGTGCCCTAAAGTTAAATCGATAGCTTCTATCGGGCTGGTGCTAGCGACATTGAGGAGCCCCCGAGGCCTCGCTATTTCTCGGATTTTGCTGGGCAACATCACTTGCCCAATCAGGTAAAAAGGGGCTCGAAACGACCATATCAGTGTGTTTCCCTAGGAGAGGGTAATGTTAACGCGACCAGGATTAGTTGGTCTTTTAGGTAGGCGGGCAGTTGCTGCTCTGCCCCTATATATTCATTCATTTGCCTTTTTAATGGCGACTCTGCTGCTTTGAGGGACTACTTCTTTCACAGAACCTGGTGTTTCGTGCTAGTTCTTTCATTGTTTCAATTCAGGATTTTTGTCCCAATAATCGCCCTTCTCCTCCTATCCCATTGTAGATATGACCGCTACATCGATGTTCGACTGCCAAGGAGAGGGGGATTCATCTTATGCTCCGTATTCGATCGGTGATAGGTACACACCGTCGCTGCCCGGTGAGTGGGCCTCGAGGTGCCCTGCCCCAAGGAGAGTCAACGCGTCGGGGTGGTCTCCTAATGTTCCGGATCACTGGGAGCATGTGTCGAGGAATATCTCATTAGTGGGAAAGGAAGACCTTGAAATAATCAGAAAATAGTGCGGATGGGGAGAAGGAGCGGTATTACAAGTATCTTCTTCAGATGAGAGCATCATGACATACGTTGAGGGGTTTTTAAGAGTATACACGCATATTTTCACGTAGGGTCCCCTCGACCGGGTAGTGTTTGATTTTTGCCAAGGATATCGAGTTACCTTGGCGCAGGCTCACCCCTCCCTTTGGAAATAGTGCAGACGATGAGATATTTCGCCGACAAGGCCGAGATTGAATTTACCATGAGCCATCTCGTGAGGTTGTATCGGCCATTGCGTTATCGGGGTTTGATCGCTCTATGTCGATCTACCCAAGTCCCTATTGCCGGTAATGAAGAGGGAGATCGTGGATGGATGAATCGGTTCATTCGGATTCGAACGACCGATGTCATCCCTAGAGAATTTTTGCCATTTCCTAAGAAATGGAATTTCACACGTAAGTGTCTTCACCTAACCTACCATCATTTTGACCGGAGGCGGGATCCATAGTGATATGTTTTTGCTCCATATTTGTAGCAACTCATTGGTCGCCGAATGAGGTCCCCGATTTAGCCGAGTGGTCTCGTAAGTTGGAAGCTTGCTCATTTCACGATAAACGCCGATGGCGAGATCTGTCCAAAGGGAGATGGGAGGTGAAGCATCATGGTAGGTGTCCGGTGCCTTTTTTCCTGAAAATGGCGCCTTTCATTTTGGCTTATTAACTCATGGGTCGCAGGCATCAGAGACTTTTCCCGAAATAAGGCCGTGTCCCTCGACATTGGAAGGGAGATTTCCATCCTTGGGACCGAGGCTCGATGGAAAATGGAAAGGGCCCCCAAGATGCGAAGGGGCTTGTTGCGGGGCGACTCCTTCTCGGCGGTTAAAAAGAGGCTATCCGAATGAACAGCTATCTTCAGATGGTGGTAAGCCATTGGATGTTTGCTTAGCCTTTGGTAAGGCTCATCGGTTCGGCCTTATGGTGAGTTTTCAATCGCTGCGAGGTTAGCATGATCCTGCGCTCTTCTTTCTCCTTATTCAGCTTTCTTTCGTAGGCCTTTGACATGCTCAAATCCGAGGTGCTTCGTTGTGAGGCTCCGCTGCTGGAGGCTTTGGATAGGGCAAAATCCCTTAAGCTTCTTTGTGCAGAAAAGAAAGTGAGTTGGTTTCCCTGCGGCATGAGGCTAACCGGAATCGGAGCCGCGAAAGCTGCCTAGAAATACAGTATCTTGTGTTCCATTTTGGCTTGCATTCCTCCTTTTATTCTTGTGGATTAATGTTTTGATACTTCAGCTGGAGAACAAGGCGGAGGAGCTGGGACAGCTCTGGGGCGAGGTTGGTCGAGCCAAACGTGAATTCAACGAGCTGCAGGCCTGTGTAAGTACCCATTCTACGGCCAAAGAGAGTGCTTCATCCATGGCTTCTGCCCTCGAGATACAACTTCAGACCGTTCGTGCGAATGAGTTGGCACAGGCAAATCTGATCGCAAGGCTTTCGTCCGAGCTTTTGGAGGCGAAAGCCGAAGTGGTGAATGTCCGGGCTGGGACGGTGATGAGCAGCACCAGGGCGGACCAGAGAGCGGCGGTATATTCGAGGAGTGCTGCTGTTGCTAAAGCCGATCCGAGGAGTGCTGCTGTTGCTAAAGCCGATCCGAGGAGAACCCTCGATCGTGGTAGTAGCAAAGAGTATGCAAAATTTAAAGCTCGGGGGAGGAGTATGATGCCAAATTCCTTCTGTCCGATGCTGAATATGGCGAGGAAGGGTCCGCCGGGCCATAGTCCCAGAAGGGAACGTTTTATTTCTTTGCCGCCGGGCCATAGTCCCAGAAGGGAACGTTTTATTTCTTTCTTTGCTCTTATGTATATAGCATTCACAACATGTTGTAAACGAAATTCGTATTGTATTATTTGTATGCATAAGGGGGGGAATCCCGCAATTCGTATCTTCTTTGTTTATGTTTGTCAAGATTTGAACCAGGTTGATCCGACCTTTGAGCTAGTAGAAATCATTGGACTCGAGATATGGTCCTGGGGCTCTTTAGGGAGGCCCGGGAGCTCTTACGCGTTCGGTCGATGCGACCTTTAGTGTAAGCAGGCATTTTGAGCACTTACGCTTTTGCACAACTATTGCGGGTAAAGCCATCGAGTGGGATTCGACTCGAGCTCGTATATCTCTCAAGTTTTTACGTTTGTATTGGGCGGGCGACAATGGCTCTTACGCCTTCGATCGAACCGATCTTTATGTAAGCTGGCGACAATGGCTCTTAAGCTTCGCCCATAGGCGTGTGTGCAGCCCTGAGGCTCGTTAGGCTGGCAACAATGGCTCTTACGCTTCGCCCTTAGGCGTGTGTAGGATTTATTTTCCTCTCGTTAAGGACTTTTGCAATGATTTTGCCTAACTTGTCGTCGGTTAGGGAAGAACCTTGATTTCCCGTTGTTAGTGGCGATGTTCGAGCACCTCATAAGGTTTGGCTCGTAGGCTAAGTAGCTCGAAGCCTTATGATTTGGAGCTAACATGGTCGAAGCTCTTTTGCCTGTTGAGGGTAGCCTATTTAACCGGTTCTTTTCGAAGTAGATTCGAAGTAATGGCTTATGATTTTGTAGCGACAGTCGGGCATCCCCGAGTCGTGTTAGTTTGGCTGGTGCAGCCGTATGACCGTAGTCATTTATGTTTGGACGAAGCCATTTTTTGATCCCGAGTATAGTAGTTTAGGCGTCTATATCGAGGGTATGCCTTTTTAGGGATCTTACAAATTCGATATATATCTGAACTTCGAGATTGATTTTATGCCTGTAATAAGGTTTTACAAAACTAATCATGCCTTTTGAGGTCTTACATTTTTTGTTGATTCTTGGTGCAAGTATGATTCATGCCTTGCTTGAAGGTCTTATAGTTTGTGTTGTTGTTTTGTGTAAGTTTTACAAGATGGAGTCTGCCTGCTCGAGGTCTTACGGCCTTGGGTTTTTTGCTGAATGGCGGTTGGCGATAGTCTTCGAGTCATCGAGTTCGTTTTGGCTTGAGAGTCGTTACTTGTGATCTCGGATTGCCTCAGCAAGGGCTTACAACTTTGGATATTCCGACCCTGAGGTCGTGCGTATGTAGAGTTCTTTGGCACCAGTCACCTAGTATTCGGGACGCTTTCTTTTTGGAGATAGTTAATGATTTTCGTGCTGCCTCGTTGATGGCTTATTAGTTTGGAGTTTCGACCCTGAGGTCATGCGGGTGCCGAATTATCGACTTCAGTCTCCGAGTTTCGGGACATTTTCTGATGGAGAAATCGTTCTGGCGAAAAACGCTGGGTTTTCCTTGGAGCATGAATCATGTTGGCAAAAAGCATTCTTTGATTATTTGACACTAGTCAATGTGCCTCCGCCATTGGGGCGCAGTTGTACGGACACGGTTCATTCGACCATTCAGGATCCTATTTGGCATTTCTTGGCTTTTCCGAGCAGACGATCTTCCGAAAGGGCATCCATCGGCGCTCGTGGTTGATAGAAAAAAAGCCTTGAGGACCTGTTGGATTCCCCTTAGGTAGCATATAGGTGCTGCCTCGTTAAAAACCTTGCCGGCAAAACCCTCTCCGGGACAAAAGCTCGGTCGAAGGAAAAGGGTGCAACAGATGCCTTTAAAACCTTAGGGTCTACGGGCTGGGCGTGCGTTTTTGACCGCTTTGATCGAGAGCATGTATGAAGGGTTAGTATAAAATACAAATTGAAAAGGGACATGGTTATACCTTATCGCGGGATGCGTTTGGCGACTTTTCAAGGTCCAGTACGCCTCTGTTTTTTGTGGTAAGGACTCGGTACGGTCCTTCGCTGTGTTCAATCAGGCTTAGCCGAAGATGAAGTTTGATTATCCTTAGGCTCTCTGGAGAGTGGAGATATTGGCTTCGGTTCCATGTCGTGCACCGCAAACATTTCCCTTGCAGCGTGCTGCTCCCCATGGACGGTTTTAATCCCGTCTTTTGTTGGGAATTTCATCATCTGGTGAAGGGTGGACGGTACCGAACTCATGCAGTGTACCCACGGTCGCCCGAACATGGCGTTGTACCTCATGTCTCCTTCGATGACATGGAATTTGACATTTTGGGTCATGCCGATCACGCTGACCGCGAGAGCGATCTCTCCTTTTGTTGTCTCGCTTGCCATGTTAAACCAGTTGAGGACTCGAGTGGTGGGCACAATTTGGTCTAGTATTCCGAGCTGCTCTACTACCTTCGACCTGATAATGTTGGCCGAGCTACCTGGGTCCACGAGTACACATTTAATCTGAAATGTATTTATGAGGAAAGAGATTACCAGTGCATCGTTATAAGGTTGAGACAGGGTCTCGGAGTCCTCCTCGCTGGATGTGAGGGCATCTTCGGGTACGTATCCCCAAGTTCGCTTTTCTCTGGTGATGGATATTTTTGTCCTTCTCATCACAGGTTCTTGAGGAGCATCGATCCCTCCTAATATCATGTGGATAACGTGTCGTGGCTCGTTTACTTCATTCTTCTTGGCTGCCTCTCTTCCTCGAAACTGATTTTTGGCGCGGTCACTCAAGAATTCTCTGAGATGACCGTTGTTGAGTAACCTGGCCACTTCTTTTCGTAGCTGGTGACAATCCTCGATTCTGTGACCATGCGTGTTGTGAAATTCCCATATCAAGATATGATTCCTTTAGGAAGGATCCGACTGTACAGGCCTGGGCCATCTGGTATCCTTGATTTTGCCGATAGCGAACACGATGTCTGAATTGTCAACGTTGAAGTTGTATTCCGATAGGCATGGTGCCCCTGTTGGCACCGTGTTTTCGTCGAGTCCGGCTCTATTAATGAACCTTCGGGGGTTCTGCCCTCGCTTGACCGGTCGGTCATTGCGAGGCGGGTTGCGTCTCGGGGTGTTTCTCCTGTCTTCGGTATATGGCTGATACCTTTCTTTGTTAGGATTTGACTCCTTTGCTAAGAGCCTGTTCGGGTATACTGAGCCCTAAGGGACTCCCAATTGATCATCCTCGACCCTGATCTATGACTGGTATCGGTTGTGGACATCCGACCAGGTTACGGCAGGATACTCGATCAGATTTTCCTTCAGCTGCCGCGAGGCCACAAAACTCCGCTCGTTTAGGCCCTGAGTGAAGGCCTGTACTGCCCAGTCGCCGGAGATCGGGGGTAGTTCCATTCATTTCGTTTGAAAGCGAGAAATGAACTCTCGCAGCATTTCGTTCTCCCTCTGCTTAATCTTGAATACGTCAGATTTCCTCGTTGCTACTTTGATGGTACCGGCGTGTGCCTTTATGAAGGAGTCTGCTAGCATGGCAAATGATTCTATGGAGTTGGGAGCTAGATTATGGTACCACATCATGGCCCCCTTTGAGAGTGTTTCCCCGAACTTCTTCAGTAAGACGGACTCGATCTCATCGTCTTTTATGTCATTTCCTTTTACTGCGCACGTATAGGCGGTAACGTGCTCGTTGGGGTCTGAGGTCACATGGTACTTCAGGAGTTCCGGCATTTTGAACTTCTTTGGGATGGTTTTCGGAGCTGCTTCCTCCGGGAACGACCGCTGCACGAACTTCCTCGAGTCTACGCCTTTTAGGACCTGGGGCGCGCCCGGGATTTGGTCGACCCTGGAGTTGTAAGTTTCGACCTTCTTGTCATTGGCGGCTATCATCTTCTCGCACAACTCGATCCTTCTAGAAAGATCCTCGAGCATTGTTACGATAGCAGGGTCGGTTGTCGAACCATTATTGCTCAGTCTCTCCGGTACCTGTTCGGCCGGGGGAGTTGTTCCTGGTGCTATGGTGCTGGGAGTTTTTGGATGTCTTTGTAGCTGAGCGATAGCCAGCTCTTGTGCCTGCAACATCTCAAAGATAACAGGAAGGCTAACTTCCTGTTCTTCCCGAGCTGGGATTTTTTGGGCTTCTTGTTGGTCGTCTTGTTGTACGCTTTTGTCGGTGCGTGAGGTTTCGTCGACCTGCTGTGCGTCTTATGAACCCGCATCCGCTGGAATCGGTCCAGGAGTGTTATCGGGGTTCAGTGGTGGCGCGCTGACGATTGGAACTGCTACACCGTTTTCTCCGTGGTTTTCGAGGTTGTTGTTCTCAACTCAGTTCACTGAGCCAGACATTTTGACCTTCAATTGAAGATCCTGGATAAGAAGAAGCGTGAAAGATAACTTGCGTTGTGTGACGAAACTAGCAAGAAAATAATCACTATTATTTTTAGCCCCACAGTGGGCGCCAAACTGTTTACCGTGAAAATGGTAATAACAATTAAATTTATTGATGGGAATCTAAAAATACACGATCCATTTTTATGCTAGTTGTGGAGCAGTTGATGCTATGTGTGTGTAGTTTAAGGGTGATACGTGAGCTAAAACAGAGCAGTAATCGAACCGAGAGATAGTCGTTCGGGGCCTCGAGCTGGTCGATTTGCGGCCTTGAGGTTGGGTCTCGAGCTCGGGCTCGAGTTATCAGGGGAAATCGGGGAAGGGCTAACAGATGCAATAATATTAAAAGAGGCTCTTTATGGCTAGTGACAAGCAATAAATCAGCAATAAATAAGCGATGAATGTGGAACAAGTATGAAGATGATAAAATAGAGCAACACTGTCGAGAGAATATCTTAGAGAGAAAGAGAGAGAGTTATCATATATTTCATGTAGAGCCTTTGGAGCAACATCCGTCCCCAACAAAATAAACAGAATCCCCTTTATATAGAGGGGGAGAAGCTTATATGGTAAGGCATACATTAGCTGTAAAGATATGGAGATGGGACGGCTAGAAATGACACCCCGAGTAGGGCTTAGAATAACCTGTCTATGCTTTGTCAGACTTAGCTGCGACATACTTAGCCGCGTTTTGGGAACTTCCCGTTGTCACTCTGGCCCCGACCGATATCCTCTTAATGCCGGGTGTTGATGGACTCCGAGGGAGAAGACTCGAGCGCATCCTCGCGGCCTCGAGGCGACCTTCAAAAATGCCTCGATGACGTGAAATTGGACCCTCCGATTTTTCCATATACACATATATACTTTCAAAATAGCATATATAGGCATATATAAGCATACACAAGGTCTTTATAATTTTTCTACAATTTTAGAAGATTTTAAATTGATTCATTTCTTCCTTTTTCACTTATAAAATCTCCAATAATTATCTTTCAAATTATTGTTGTGGTAATTTAATCATCTAAACCCTATATTTATGCCAAAATGTTGTTTAAATATTTTTGTGCATCTTTATAATTGCATTTATGTTTTTAAAAACTAATTTGCATATAATTGTAATATCAGCCCTGTTAATGTATAATTATATTTTACATGCATAAAATTGATCTTCTATATTTTTAAAATATTAAATATCTATTTTAAATCATTTTAGTACACAAAATTATTTTTTTGAAATTATCTGTTAATTATTATAAATTATATGGGGATAAATTGGCTATTTAAAATCTAGCCAAATTGCATTTCAATTTTAGCCTCAATTAAACCCAATACCCAGCCCAATTTCGGATTAAATAACCCGACCCAGGCCCTAATTACCCCTACCCGACCCAAAACCTATTAATTCCTGTCGTTGATCTTGCCCTCATTTAGTCTTGCCTTTTTTATTCCAAACGACACCCAAGATCCTCCGCCCAAGATCCTCTCCTCTCTCAAAACACTCTCAACCTAACCCTAGCCCTTCAACTACCGACCTCTCTTCTCCGGTCATCTCCGGTGATCTCTATCGTCTCCTAAGACTCCAATGGCTTCTCTCATGACGTGCCTTCCTTCTCTAAGGTCTTCAAGGGCCCAGGGCCATGCCGACTTGCATCTAGGGTTCGTAACTTGTCTGTTCTTGGCTACTTCGGTGTGATTTCGAGCAAAATCATGCTCTATTTGATACAATACTTGGGATTCTAGACAGGTTCTTTCATCTCTATATGGGTTTCTTCTGAAACCTTAATTTCTTCCTATATCTCCCAGATCTGTACAGATCTAGGACGATTTGAGTTCGTTTCTTTAATGATTAACACTGTCCTTGGAACTATTTACAAGAATCGTTGATTTTAAGTGTTTTTCACCTTCTTCTAAAAACTAGGGTTTCGAAACTTGTTTTATAATTTTGATTAACTGATTCTTTGTGTTTAAACTTCTATTTCTTGCAAATTTTTGACTGATTCTATGATTTTACTACCTCTTCAACTCGTCTATGTTGAAAGCCCTAATTTTCTAGGTTTCTTCGTTTGGTTCTATGTATTAGCATGACTGACCGTTTCTTGTTTGAGTTTCTGTGACTATGTTGCCTCAAATATGTTCCTACTGAGTTTTTAGCCTAACTTATATCAACTCTGTGTGCCTGTGTTCATCTTGACTGTTGAAGACTTGCCTCTTTCTATCGGTGATGTTTAACCTTCATGTTTGCTATGTCTGGTTATTCTTATTTTACTCTATTTATATGCTAAACACTGACTCATGACTTTCTCTTTGATTGATTCTGGATTCCATATTTCATGGTTTGATTGGAAGACCTTCCTTTAAACCTTCGATTCCTACCCTTTCTATTCAAATTGATTGATTCGCCTACCTTGTCTGCATTGGTATTTTATTCCTACTGACTATCTCCTTAATTAGAGTTTTCTGAACTTAGCCCTAATTGTTTACCCTATACTTACTGTATTTGAAATCTTTCCTTATTAGTCGTACATTGATTTCCTTCCTTATTTGTTACTTGTTCTTACCGTTTGAACTGATTCCCTCAAATTAAGGGAGTAATTATACTGATTTTTCTCTAATTAGTTTTGAGTTCCATAATTACTATACTATTGTGATTCTTGCCTTATTTTACCTAGTTTCGAACTACTATATATACATACTCTCTCATTAACACAAACACACGAACACATTGGTTAAAAAAACTCTCTTTTTCACACTAAAAGCTTTCTGCTCTCTTTGTGTTACTTACTACTATCTAAAGTCAGTCGGGTGCAAGCCAAGGCTAACTAGACAATGATATTGTCTATGAAATTGACGTTTGAGGCTATTGGAGGTTTGGGAAATCACTTGGGCCTGCTTCAGGCTCCCTATAGTATAACTGCTTCTTTTTCTTTATCTATGTAATTCATTCATCTGGTTTGTAATAATTTGTAAGCAAATATTGGGGTGATTAGTAGAAAGGGGTGGGTAGTTATATATTTGTGGGGTAATATGGGTAAAACCATGCCTATAGGATCTCATATTTGATATGTCTGCCCTACCATATTAGAAACCATGCCTATAGGATTGCCTATATTTTCCATGTTTGCCTCACCTGCTAGAAATCATGCCTATAGGTTTTACAATTAACTTCACAAATAGATATCGTACTCAAGCATGTAATCAAGTTCAAGTTTCTGTTCCAAAGGTTGCTTACATTTATTTCCACTAGAAATCATGCCTATTAGTTTATAAACAACTAGATATCATGCTCATAGGGGACGACACCAGAAATTCTGCCTATAGATCTAAAAATCAATTTAGTTCGAATAAGTCAATCCAATTCGCGATTAGTTTACTTCGAAGTTGGTTTAATCAATGGTTTGTTTTTTCCTGAAATGAATTCTCTCAAATACTGCTCTAATTCACTATTAGAAAGCATGCCTATAGGAACTTGAGAGTCAGTTTTAAAATTTGCCCACTGTTTTACTATATCAAACGTAGTTATCATGCTCTTAGGACATCACTATTCAGCGTTTAGGCAAGCCTATAGGATGTTTTAAAATTCTGCAACTCTGAAACTGTTTCCGCTACTTAATGTTGTTCTGATTTACATGCTTAAAATCAGTAGGCAAACTGATAGGGCCATTACCTCTGAGTTTATAAAATAAACCGCCTATCTTCTATGTCTTGATATTCACTTAGACATCATGTCTTAGGATACTTTTTAACAAAACGGCCCTTATTTGTGTTTGAGTCGTGCTGCTTATGTGCATTGTTTGTTGAGGTAAACTTGAGCCTCTAATTGCTTCTTTTCTGCCTTATGTGCTAAGGTCCTATTTGTTCTTGCCTGTCGCCTTAGTATTTTCTCCTTTAAACCTTAGGGGTATGTCTAGAACTGCCTATAGGTAGAGGTCCTAAATCTCCTCCAGGACCATTAAGAAGGGACGGGTAACAGCACGCAATAGAGATCGCTAACCAACACTCGCTTTAATAACCACTAAGGGGGTGGGAAGGGTAGATATGGGATATGATGACTATGCGCTAATGTCACGTGTAGCCCCTCATTGTGGAGTGTTTACCGGACATTGTGTGGGGTGATCCTGTAGGCTAACCAACCTAGGACCCTCTTCTCCAAATCCCTTCTGTTTAAAACTTTATTTTATATGTATACAACTTGTTTAAATCATTGTCTATTATCTGAGTCATACAATATCCCAACCTGCTCTTATTTGCAATTATGTGTTTAAAAACTATTTTTTTTAATGGACTAATTCATAAGTTATGTTAGGCCGGGACCCACCGTTGTGGACCGCGAGGGGTGCCTAACACCTTCCCCTCAAGGTTATTTAGAGCCCTTACCCTAATCTCTGGTAATGCAAACCAATCCAAGAGTTAATTGCTCTAGGTGCCCTAAAGCACCATAATCCGTTAGGTGGCGACTCTTCAAATACCCAATTCCCAAAAGGAAATGAGTTACTACCCCCATAAACATCAAAACCCGGACTTCTCTCCGCGGAGGGAAAAAAGAGGGCGCGACAGCATGGCGACTCTGCTGGGGATACCTTTTAGGCTCTTACCATAACGAACTTATCCTTTTATGAATTAGTCCAGGTATGCTTCATCCCATACCCTTCTCTCTTATTTGAATTTAACTGCCGTTTTCTTTTAAGCGTTTATGGTTCTTTATCCCTGAAACTGACCTGTCTCTTTCTTTTCCTTTTCCTGTAACTGTCTTTCAATTATTTAAATGCTGTATTTATTTTTCCCATACGTGCAAATACTTGACTACATGTTATCAACTGCTTCATAAATCATGCTCGACATCATATTCCACTAGTGCGCATCAAATCCTATAACAATGCTTTAGTGAGTGGTTGCGCTCTTCCTATTTACTACCCTTAAATTCGGAAAGGCTTATTTGCGGTAAAACTAGTCGATCAGTGGTGCAGCCGACGGTTCCATGCCTTCCCCCTCAAGTAGTCCGCTTGAGGGTACCAAGCTAAAACCTACATAGTAACCTTACTCTGGTCAAATTGTGCATGCATCATGGTCAAATCTAATCGGATCAATATGCTGTCCACATAATGATCCTTTAAGATGAGACTTATCCAAAAGTCCATCGGGTTTTCCATAAACCCAACGGACACAACCACGTTCTGTGCATTAATCTGGAGAACTAAATACCGACATGTTGATCGTAAATGTATAAATAGTCGATTCTGGTGGGGGGTAAGGCCTAACCCTTTTGCTTTGCAGAAAATGAGGCACGAGGTCCCTAGATTCGGCATGGTTAGCAACATCCCACCATTGCTGCTAGATTGGTGGGATGACCTTTCCTCAAGTGACAAGAAACATGTGAGAAAGTACCTGGGTAACCTTCCTTCCTTGCTAGATATAGAGCCAAACAACAAATTGATCGAGGCTGCCACTTTATTCTGGGATAATGAAAGGGTTGTGTTTTGTTTCGGCGACATAGAAATGACACCACTCCTAGAAGAAATTGGAGGGCTTGCGGGGTTGACTTGGGATAGTCTCGGGTTATTGGTACCAGAAAACCGTACTGGCAGGGGATTTTTAAAGATGATGGGGCTAAAAAAGAATGTCGACCAAGTGTGCTTGAAGGAATCTTACATACCTTTCGAATACCTGTATGAGAGGTATGGCCATAGCAAGTCTTTCTGTACCTACCATGATGAGATCTCTCTCACTTCTCTGGGTCACATTCACCACAGAGTGTTCGTATTCATTGTATGCTTCTTAGGCCTGATAGTGTTCCAAATGAAAAAGGGACGAATCCATACTAGGTTGGCCATGGTCGCTAAGGCTTTGATGGAAGGGATTAATGGACAGACATATACCATAGTCCCCATGATCATAGCCGACATTTAGAGGGCTCTGGAGCGTTGTCAAAGAGGGGTCAATCATTTCGAGGGTTGTAACTTGTTGCTGCAGTTGTGGTTATTGGAGCATTTCTAAAAGGGTCGTTATCGCCAAGAGTTTCCGCGAAGGGCTTGGAACGACCATATTGCCTTCCATCACCCCAAGCAGATGACTTACGTTCTAGACAAATTTGCTCAGCCGGAAAGTGCCAAAGAATGGGTAGAGTTCTTCGACAATCTGACCGAGGAACAGGTGCAATGGATGATTGACTGGTTTCCAACAGACGAATTTATTATCAGATCCAGGGATGCTCCGCACTTGGTGCTGATCGGGTTGAGAGGGATATACCCGTATGTCCCTATCCAAGTTATGAGAGAAGCAAGCAGGAAACAGGTTGTACCAAGGTTCTCAAGATGAGTCATTTCAAGGCAGACTTTCAAGATGACGACGTCCCTTACAAGTGCCAAGCTCAGCACATGTGGCACTGAAAAATCATTGTGGAGAAGAACATCGTTGAGCCAGACAGGTATCATGCAGGGTACGAGCCTCTCTACCCAGCATGGTTAGAGGACAATCTGAAAGGAATGGTGACACCAGGGGCTGGTCGAGGGAACAAAATCATAGATGAAGAAGCTGAAGCTCAAGTTAAATACAACAGGCAGCGCAAGAGGGCCCACGACTCTTAGAATGAGCACCGGGAAATACATGAGAGGAAACTGGAATATCTGGAGCGAGGAATAGTGGAGCTGGACGGTAAAGTCATAAAAAGGATTGAAAATTTCCAGAACGCTGAAGGAGCTGAAGGAGGACATCTGGCCAGAGCCTACTTGCTGCTGGGGCTGCGCGAGCTGGGGGATCTATATGATGGAGTTCGGAAGATCGAATATGGGGAAAGTCCTTATGGGACCAAAAAGGCTAGATTTACTTGCTTTTTCCTAAAAATCTAATAAGGCCAAGTGCCAGTAGTGACTTATTTTATCTTAATGTCGTTTTGGGATTCATCTATTTTTATATTATGAAATGAAGTATTATCGGCATTTAAAGTTCTCCAAATCTAATTATCGCTAGGCCTACCTCAGGCACAATGAGGTTCCCAAATTAATATGCGAATTTCATTTCCGCAATATGTGTTTAAATACTGCAAACATTTCAGGATCCTCGCTGACTTGTTACCTTTTGTTTTTTTTCCTTCGTTGGATTATTATTCCCATCCCCTTAGGTTGGTTCACTCATACTGGCCTCATCAACATACCACACTAGATCTAGAGGCCCCCCACCTCCTCCTCCTCCATGCAACACAAAAGGTAGAGGAAAAGAAAAGATGGACGACTTAAGTGGTATCCGAAAGGAGAATGCTGAGAACGCAGAAACTTCAAATGGTCGTAGTACTCCGGCCCCAAATGATCTAGTCTTGAGATTGGAACAAAAGATACTGGAATTGCAAGGAGAACTTGAGTAGGTTCACAACTTGGCAAACTTATCACTCACCCCCAATATCCTCGATATCCACCAACAAAACACAAAGAACCCAACACCTCCTCAGAACACACTAAACCAACAGCCACAAAATCCTGCCGCACCAAATCAATACGCAACTCCACCCCAAAATATCAATCCACTGCCAGTACCAACTCCACCACAACATCATCTTCAACCGATTCAGTACCAACCAAACACCACTTACCACACTCTTCGAAACACACCACAACCCATTCCTGATCCCCAAAACTCACCAATGACCATCATTACACCTAAGTCCCTGGCCCCCATCAAAGCAACCCTATATATGTGGAAACCGTACCTCACTCTACCCAACCAATCTCCTGTACACCAGAATCCTCCGAGAAGGACCTGCTCATTAAAAACATAGCTGAAGAACTCAAGAAGTTAACAAGCCGTGTTCAAGGTGTTGAAGGCGACAGAGGAATAGAAGGTTTGAACTTTGAAGATCTGTGCATACAGTCGGATGTCAAACTGCCAGAGGGGTACAAACCTCCCAAGTTCGAAATGTTCGATGGCACAGGTGATCCCAGGGTTCATCTAAGGACCTATTGTGACAATCTTGTCGGGGTCGGGAAAGATGAAAAGATCCGGATGAAGCTCTTTATGAGAAGTCTTACTGGGGATGCTTTATCTTGGTATATCAGCCAAAATCCCAAGAAATGGTTTAATTGGCTAAGCATGGCGTCGGATTTCATGGACCGGTTCAGGTTCAACACAGAAAATGCACCGGATGTTTTCTACATTCAGAATCTTAAGAAGAAACCTGCTGAGACTTTTCGTGAATACGCTACTCGTTGGAGGTCGGAAGCGGCCAAGGTCAGGCCCTCTTTGGACAAAGAACAGATGAACAAATTCTTCGTAAGAGCACAAGATCCTCAATACTATGAAAGGTTGATGGTTAACGAAAATCACAAATTATCTGACATAATCAAACTCAGAGAAAGAATCGAAGAAGGAATCAAGAGCGGGATGGTAACGAACATCGAGGCACTGCAAGCCACGAATAAGGCACTACAATCAGGTGGCATATCGAAGAAGAGATATGTTGGGGCGGTAATGGTGGCGCAGGGCCCAAAATCTCCACTTACACATAAAACACCTCCACCCATATATCAAACACCTCCACCCACAAATCAAACACCTCCACCCACATACCAAGCATCACCGCCTACATATCAACCTTCATCTTCCAGATATTCCCAACCAGCCACTGTCAATCACACCTCTAACTCCCAACAATCCCACTTCCAATCACCACCAGCTCGCCAAAATTGTCCAAGATCAAGATCTAACTTTGACCGTAAGCCACCCAAACAATACACTTCCATTGCTGAGCCCATTGACCAACTGCAGGAAAGGTTGAAAGCCACAGGTTACATCACTCATGTTCCCGCTGTGGCATTAGAAAATCCATCACAATGGGTCAATCCGAACAAAACATGTGCGTACCATTCCGGTATGAAAGGGCACACCACTGCTCAGTGCCGAACATTGAAGGATAAGATCCAGACGCTAATTGACAACAAGGTCATACAAGCAAAGGAAGCCGCACATAATATCCGAAACAATCCCCTCCCTGATCACAGAAGTGATGGTGTACATGTGATAGAAACAAATGAAGAATGGGACCCTGAGGGATCGATCGGGCTTATTCGAGAAGGTGATGACTTTAAGGTTGTAGTCACACTTACTCCTATTGTGGTTCAGACTCAGGCCTTAATCGAGGTTGAGGTAACTGCATCAGTTCCATTCGAGGTGGAAGTAGCTCCGCCCTCATCCACCCCCGCTCCATTTGAAGTAGAAGTGGTCACACCTTTCACTGTGACAGTATCAACCACACCCCATTCAACTCAAAAGCAACACCCTGGGATTATGTTGCTGTGGCTCGGCAGAAAGGGAAGGCCAAGGTAGAGGACTCTGACGCTGCACAAGGAATGACAAGAACCGAAAGAGTCTATACACCTAAACACCTAGGAGGTTCAAGTAATGAGGCCACTACTAGGCAGCCTATCATTGAGACCGGGCCAGATGACCTGTGGAGGAAAGTACAGGCAAAGGAGTACTCTGTTGTTGACCATCTGAAAAAAGTCCCTGCTCAGATATCTATCCTGTAGACTAACCAACCTAGGACCCTCTTCTCCAAATCCCTTCTGTTTAAAACTTTGTTTTATATGTATACATCTTGTTCAAATCTTTGTCTATTATCTGAGTCATACAATATCCCAACCTGCTCTTATTTGCAATTATGTGTTTAAAAACTACTTGTTTGTTGATGGACTAATTCATAAGTTATGTTCGGCCGGTACCCACCGTTGTGGACCGCGAGGGGTGCCTAACACCTTCCCCTCAAGGTTATTTCGAGCCCTTACCCTAATCTCTGGTAATGCAAACCAATCCAAGAGTTAATCTCTCTAGGTGCTCTAACGCACCATAATCCGTTTGGTCGCGACTCTTCAAATACCCAATTCCCAAAAGGAAACGATTTATTACCCCCATAAAATGTCGGAAACCAAACTTCTCTCCGCGGAGGGAAAAAAGGGGGCGCGACACCTGCTGACAATTCTGACATCTTGCGACGAAGTCTGCTACATTCTTCTTCATATCATTCCACTAGCAGACTTCCTTAAGATCATGATACATCTTTGTAGAGCCCGGGTGCACGGAATACCTACAAGTGTAAGCCTCAGTCATGATTCTTTTTCGGAGACCATAAACATTTGGAACACATAGTCGCCCGTGCTACCTTAGTGTACCATCATCTATGCCAAGAGAAAAGGCCATGACCTTATGTTTATGAATCCCCTCCTTTAGTTGTACCAATAATAGAGCGTCGTACTATTTCTCCTTCTCTTCTACAACCAGCGATGATTCATCCCTATTTTGCAAAATCACCCCTCCTTCACTAGAGTGAGCAAGACGAACTCCCAAAATAGCCAATCGATGAACCTCTTTGGCCAACGACCTTCGATATGCCTTCAAGTAAGCAAAACCGCCTATAGATTTCCGGCTAATAGAACCTGCCACAACATTAGCCTTCCCCGAATGATATAGAATATCGATGTCAAAATTATTGAGTAACTCAAGCCATCTTCTTTGCCTCGGATTCAACTCCTTCTGTTTGAAAATATATTGATGGCTCTTATGGTCAATGAATATATCCACATGGACCCCATAAAAATAATGACGGCAAATCCTTAATGTAAATGCCAGCGCTGCAGGTTCTAAGTCATGTGTGGGATAGTTC
This sequence comes from Nicotiana attenuata, assembly GCF_001879085.1. Lineage (NCBI taxonomy): Eukaryota > Viridiplantae > Streptophyta > Magnoliopsida > Solanales > Solanaceae > Nicotiana > Nicotiana attenuata. The sequence continues at coordinate 731,617 of NW_017670371.1, read as the reverse complement.
TTTTCATGATTCTTGAGTTGCCTAGAAGCATAAGCTGTCACCTTGTCATTTTGCATTAATACACACCCTAGTCCGATCCTTGAAGCATCACAATGTACCACAAACCCATCTGTGCCTTCTAGTAGGATCAACACTGGTGCCATAGTCAATCTTGATTTCAACTCTTGGAAGCTCCTCTGACAAACATCTGACCATTGGAACTTAACCGCCTTCAGCGTCAATTTAGTAAACGGGGAGGCAAGAGTAGAGAACCCCTCCACAAACTTCCTGTAATACCCTGCTAAGCCCAAGAAACTGCAAATCTCTATTGGAGTTGTAAGTCCAGGACAATTCTTCACAGCTGCAATATTCTGAGGATCAACCTTAATTCCCGTCTTTGGAGATGACATGTCCTAAGAATGTGACAGATTCGAGTAAAAATTCATATTTTGAAAACTTCACATACAACTTGTGCTGATATAGAGTCCTAGAACTGCCGTAAGATGACCGGCATGATCCTGTCGACTCCGTGAATATACCAGAATATCGTCAATGAACACTATCACAAAGGAGTCAATAAAAGGCTTGAAGACTCGATTCATAAGTGTCACACCTCCTTTTTCCTACACCCCCGGAAGGGATATAAGGGAGTTTTTTCCAATTAAAGTGACAATCGAAACAGGATTATTTATTTATTAATTTTAGAGTCGCTACTTGGGATAGTTTTATGGTGTGCCAAGTCACTGGTTCAAATCCCGAATCGAGGAAAAGATTGACTCTGTTTTACAGTCCGCGAACACAGAAATCCGGGTAAGGAATTCTGTTAACTCGGGAGAAGGTGTTAGGCATTCCTGGATTCCGTGGTTCTAGCATGGTCGCTCAACTTTTATATTTGGACTATTTACTGATTTTATTACATGTTTTAGCCTATGGTTCAATTTCCACTTTATAACCGCTTTTACTTAATATTTTTTAGAAAGATTCAACGTCACATAAAACGCGTTTTGAACAACGTCACATAAATGCACCCGCAGTTCGCAACACATTTTATCTAACGTTGCTTAGATTTGGATTTGGGTCACATAAATGCGCACCCGAGGTTAGGAAGGTAAATTATTAAAATAATGCGCCTAAAGCAACTCCGCACTTCCAAGTTTGCGAGGGCCATGGAAATTCAACTAAATGGCGCGCCTCGATTTCTAAGGATTAAAATATTAATTAAGCGAGGGCCACGCATTTTGAGATTTTATTCGACATGGCACACCTCAATTCCAATTTTTAAAGGAAAACTCAAACTAAACTTTGAGGGCCATAAACTATGATTATGCTTAATATGGCACACGCCAAATCCTTTTAAAGAAATTTAATTAACTAAACACCAAAGGTATTGAATTCTTACTTCGAGTGAGTGATTCAAACCAACTCGTTCAAATTGCCAGGCTGCCCTTCACAAACATTTAGTTTAATAGGAAAGCCAAAACTAAAACAGGCCCAAATCCTTGTGAAGGACCCATTTCGAAATTGAAGAGAAAACAGATGGGCTCGAATCACGAGGCCCAAAGGCTGTGAATGCAAGCCCCTCCCTTTCGTTCTAGCTTGGATTCATAGAACCAAACTCAAGGCATAACAAATCTTCTAAAATGACAACAAAGCCACAATAAGACTCGAGATCGAGTCCCTGCAGCCCCAAAAATGAACGCTCGGACATTGGACTTATCCCATTCGAGTTAGTCCTCTAGCTGATTCAATCAACAGTAATTACTCGAGATGCTGCACTTGATTAGACCTCATTTCAATAACTAACAAAACCTCATGAGACTATTAAATAAGTGGATCTAAATTTTACTCGACCCAACACGTCTGAACAGAACAAATACTCTTAATTATTTCCACAAAAGAAAACAACAGGATGTAAAGAGTTAAACTAATCTGAGAAATCTTAAATTTGAGATTAAACCAGACACTCATTTGAAAACCTTTATACAAGCTGAAGTGCCTGAGTTGTTCTGCAAATCACGAAAGAGTAATCTAACATACAAAGAGCTAATGGAAGAGAGAACAAAGCATATCAAATTTGCCTGAGAGAAACACATAGAGAACTAGTCTGATGAGTATTTACACACGACTATACAAATAACATATCCAAAGTTCAGCAGGTTTTAACCAAATCAGACTAAAGGAATCTTAATTCTCAATTTATACAGATCATCCTAAACTTCATGACATCCTTAGGCCCAAACAACATTCAAATAAACCCCAAATGCCAACCTTAAAATGAAATATAACATTAATGACATGAATGAATTATACATAGTGGACTAAACTGAGGAACACATGGACAAACCGTAATGAATTCTAGCAGTTATTTGACAACAGAAAAACCAGCAATTGTCATTTCTCTTCAAGTTTGGTTACATGACTTTCACGTTTGCATTTCACATGCTACTCGGGAGTCAGTACATACTTGGAATTAAAGGGAAAACAAAGGAAATGAAGGATCAGTAACCAGCAGCAGCAGACCAAGAACCAACAATACCAATGAAACAGTAAAACCCCCACAACAACCCAAAACCAACTTTTAAAACTCCAAAATCAAACCATCTTCAACCCAGGTGTAAGATTCGAAGTTTTCAGAGATCAACTAGTGAAGAAGATCAGAAAATCAACCCTGAACAAAAATTTTTTAGCAATTTTTCACAAAGAAAATTCAGAGAAACCAGTGTTATTCCCAAGCTTTCAGCCGTTTTAGTTTTTCAGAATTGTTTGTCTCTTCCGAAAATCTGACTTGAATATCAAGTAATGGTGCCTTTATAGGCAAGGCGTTAGGGCAGCCTAAAGGTATTCGGTTTTGTATTTCTAACTTTTTGCCATTTTTGTTTTAGCTTAGATACCCTTAGTTTAAATTTTAGATTTTCATATAAGCCCCCCACCCCGGCTTCTAGGAAGCTTCCTTAGGCAGTTATTAGAGATTCCTTCAAATAGATTTCCTAATCTACCCTTTAAGACCCCTATTTTTACCTTAAGAACCTAGACAGAACATGGGTCAAATTGACCCAATGGCTTGAGCCCAAAATGATTGGGCTGTTTTTGACAATGGGTCGACATTGAACCCAGGGCCCAAGCATAATAAGAACCCTATGTTGGCTATTTAGTGAAAAATCAGAAAAAATTACACAACTGAACAATTTCAAAATTGACATTTTAGCTAAATGACTGACTCCCTTTTAAATTAGCTAATGAACTACAATTAAACTTCATTACCAAATTGACAAGACCTAACTTAAGCTAATTATCAAAGGAAAAATGTCATAATTAACCAAAAATAAGGGCAGCATTTAAAACTTTTAGAAGAGAACTGAAAATCCAGCAAAGCCAATACGAACACTGAGTTAGTCAGAAATGGCAATTAGGTCGGAGACTTCCCATCAACTTCCAGTCAGAAAACAAAAGAAACGGAGAAGAAAAGAAAGGGGTGGGAGGATAAGACGAAGAGAGACATGCAAAAATCTTATCGAATCACTTGAAATAAGGCTGGAGACGCTGATTCAGACGAAAAATAATGTTACTCCTTTGTTCTTTGTCAAGAACAAGTGAAAAACATCAGTTTGCATTGAATCAAACCTTCAATCTTGAAACAAAAGCGGAGGTTTATGGCCACAGAACCAATAGGCAGAACAGTTTTGGCTTTTTGGGCTTTGAACTCTAAAATTAGATTTAAGATTCGACGAGGTTGAGGGGGATTCGAGGGAAATGGAATAGAGATTGTGAAAGGGGAGTTAATGGTGAATGTGTGGTATCATTTTGGGGGTGATCTGAGATGGCGCCGCCACCGGAGGATGGGGAGATTGAGGGCGGTGTTCTAGGGTTACTCGTCTCTGAAATTAGAGACGATGAGTGAGGGTGGTGAGAAATGGGGGGGGGGGGGGATAGGTTCCGACCATTAAATACCTAGGGGAAACTAGTTCCGGTCCGTTGGATTTACTGGGATCAACGGCTCAGATCAAAGGTCAATGGAACGGCGTCGTTTTGGTTTCAAACAGAGCTGGACCGGATATTGGAGCGGGTTTTGAGTTGGGTTTAGGCGGGTATTGGATGGAATTGGATTGGGCTTGGGACATGCAATTGATTTGGCCCAATTATCTGATTTCTCCCATTCCTTTCTTTTTCTTTACAAATTTTCTTTTTATTTTCAAACTCTTTTTAATTTCTTTCAAATTAAAAATAAAATAAAACCTAAACCAATTCCTAAATCAAATTAACCCTACCACATTGAATTTATTAACTCAAAATAAATACTTACCACCACTAATTACTTAGCAAATTAAAAGAAAACTATGAAATTCGAAGCTAAATGCAAAAATGAATTATTTTTGTGGTTTTTCTATTTTTGAAACACAACTAAATTACTAATTAATTTAAAGATTTCAAATTAAATCCTAAATGCAAATGCAGCATATTTTTGTATTTTTCATGAATTAAACAAGATAAATGTGCACAGACAAATGCAAGCAATTGACAAAAAATGCTACAAAAATCTACGAAATTGCAAACAGCGGAAAAAAAATTATTTTATTTGAATTTATGGGAATAATTCATGTAGGGCAAAAATCACGTGCTCACAGCTGCCCTCTTTGCTCGGAAACACGAAGAGTTTTCGTGCAAAGATAAAGTGAACGGATACGAGCGATTTTTGCCCGTTTGAATACTCTGTGGGAAGCATTTTTGAAAGATTTGACTGCACCCTGCTTCCGAGGTTGCCTACATATCCTTGGCTATAACGGAATCAGGTCAGTGTAGTTCAGGAAGTTTTGGTAGCTGGGACTACCATGAAGCTATGATTTCATTGTTGCTGCTGCTGCTTACTGAATTCCTTATCACACCATGACAAAATAAAAGAAGCTAGACTAAATTATGATCTATGCATTACAAGAATCCTGTCTATATCTTCAAACTTGATCTTGCAGTTCCTGTTGCCTTGTTGACTTGTATTTCCCAGGTGAAGTTTCTTTGTTGTCGACTTGGATTGTAATCTGAGATGCTTTCCCTTTCCTTCAGGCGGGCGCCTGATTGCTGAACTTGAACCGTCTTCTTTAAAACTGCTTTTCCTTGAAACTTGAACTGTCTTTCTTTCCCTTGAAACTTGACTTGTTTTCCCTTAAAACTTGAGCTGTTTTCCCTTGTTCTCCAGGTGGGCGCCTGATTCTACAACAAAACAGACAAAACAAAAGAAATTTTTTTGCCCAAGTTTGCACTAGGAAGATTTGTGAGTTGTTAGCAAAACTATAAATCACCTACGCAGCTGATGAAGGATGCAATGATGAGAGTAAAATTAATGACTCGACTAGGATATCGTCTCCTAAAAGTGATTGAGCTTGCGGAAAACTATAGACTAAGCTTGACTTAAAGTAAAAACTGACCTATTCTCCAGGCGGGGCCCTTGATTTCAAGAAAACTAAACATTGATAACTTAAGAAAACTAAAAATTGACCCCTTTTTTTTCAAATTCAGGCTTCCCTTCTTTCTTTAAAAACAAATTATTATCCTAGAAGAAAATTCATCAGACTAGGTTTTCTATCTTAGGAGAAAGATTCCTCAGACTAACACGGTTATCCTAGGAGAACATTTATCAGACTAGGTCATTTTTTCTCTCTTTTTTTTTGTATCTTAGGAGAAAGATTCATCTGACTAAGATTTTGATCCTAGGAGAAAATTCTTCAGACTAGGTTTCCTATCTTAGGAGAAAAATTCATCAGACTAACACGGTTATCCTAGGAGAACATTCATCAGACTAGGTCATTTTTTCTCTCTTTTTTTTTGTATCTTAGGAGAAAGATTCATCTGACTAAGATTTTGATCCTAGGAGAAAATTCTTCAGACTAGGTTTCCTATCTTAGGAGAAAAATTCATCAGACTAAGATTTTTATCCTAGGAGAAAGTTCATCAGACTAGGTCTTCTATCTTAGGAGAAAAATTCATCAGACTATGATTTATATCCTAGGAGAAAGTTCATCAGACTAGGTCTCTTTTTTGTGGTATCTTAGGAGAAAGATTCATCAGACTAAGATTTTTATCCTAGGAGAAAATTCATCAGACTAGGTTTTCTATCTTAGGAGAAAGATTCATCAGACTAAGATGTTTATCCTAGGAGAAAATTCATCAGACTAGGTCTTCTATCTTAGGAGAAAAATTCATCAGACTAAGATTTTTATTGGGAGGAAAATCCATCAGCCTAGAACTTTTTATCCTAGGAGGAAAAAATGTGAAGATCGATTTCAAGATTTTATGCACAATAGAAAAACAAATAAAGGCAAAGACTTGAGAAACTTTCCCTTGTCGGCTCTTCTCATCTTTTCTTTTTCCTTTTTCCTTCTACTTTTCCTTTTTTTTCCTATTTTTTTTCTTTCTTTTTCACTTTTCTATTCCCTTTTTCTTCTTTTTTTTTGAACCAATTTCCTTGCATTGCTTGTTCCTGTTTCACACAAAGAAAAATTTATCAGTTTTGAAAATGGTGGTCGGTTTCTAGCCTTGAGTCTTGGGTAGCTTGGCTTTTGCTCAATCAGCTTGAGTCGGTTTCAAGAGACCTTTGCTCTGCATCAACCCTAATTGTTTCACACCCAGTACCATTTGTATTTGTGGCTCAATCAGCCTTATCTCAACTGGAGATCTTTGCTTAGGTGACCTTTTCTGATATCTTGAATGACTTCCTGCTTTTTGAGCAATTTGTCTGTCATAGAGAATCACTAGTTATCTTTGCTTGCACCAAGTAGGATGACAAGAGTCTTTTGGGGGAGCCTTTGCATGAATCCTCAAGGCATGCTGACAGTAACAACCGAGTGTGCTGGCCAAATTTACTTTATGCAATTGAAAAGCTGGTAGCAGATTTTGAAATCTTTTCTTGCTTGTTTTAACAGGACTGACTCAGAGTGAAGGACAAAATGATGCAAAGAAACAAGTATTAACAAGAAATACCCCTGTCGGAAGGACAGAAGGAAGAGTTTTTTTTCTTCAATAACTAGCCTTAGTGATCATGACATGCATTTTGGACTCAACGGCCTGATCTATCAAACTAATCAAATATTCCCTTTTACCATTCTTATGACCTTTGAAGTCGGGCTTGTTCGTGCCAATCCTTTGCATCAGCTTCGTGTCTCACTTTCGACTAGTGGTGTCCCGAGAGATCTTCACCAACAAGTCTCTCTCATTTGTTCATCTCTGCTTACCGTCGTCTTACAGTGCCCGTGAGGGTTTTTACTAGTATGACTCTCTCATTTTCCTTATTCTTTTTCTTTTTCTTCCCCCTTCTTTTTTCTTTTTTGAGCAACTTGACAATGTTCTATGTCGTGTGACAACCGTTGCTCATTGCATGCTTCTCTTGGCATTCTTGAAGGTATACCGGGAGGTCTTTATTTGGAAGATTTTTGGATAGGGTTGGAAAGAAGGGACGACATAAGGCTCAAAGTAGACTCAAAATGAGAGGGTTGTAGGCTTACAACTCTTGGAATCGACTCTTTCAAAAATCAAATAAAATCTTTGCCCCAGTTTCAGCTATTGGGGATTTTTTTTTGGATTTTTGTTTTCTTTTCTTTCTCTCTTTCTTTTTTGAATTCTTATTTGGTTGGACCGAACCGTGAGGCTGCCTACATATCCTTTAAAGGAATCAGGTCTAACGTAGTTCAAACATCTGACCTAATTATAATTCATCTTTCTTTATGTTTTTTCTTTCTTTTTTCTTTTTTTTTCTTTTTTTTTTCTTTCAAAACAAATTGTCTCAACTTCTATTTTCTGGGGGCATGGACCTTTGACTGTTCTTTTCTTCTTCTTTTTTTTTCACTGGAACTTTCTGGTAATTGCCCCAGTTTTTACTCTTGGGGCATGGACTCTTCTTTTTTTTCCATCATTTTTTCATTTTCATATTTTATTGGGCTTTTAACTCTAGACTTGATTCCAAAAGAGGGTGGTCAAAGAAAATAACACAGGCTTAAGGGGTGACAAAGGGTATAAAGTGTTTGGGTAGCAGAAAAAGGGCCTCCCAACCTCGAGAACGCCAAACATAGTATCTTTTCGCGATCCCAGCATTGGCGAACATGTCTGTCTTCTTGGTGTCTCGTGGTCGAAAGACACTTTCCATCCATTAATGTCAAACTTTCCAACAAACTTCAATTGACTTCCTCAAACCTGATCTTCACAATGATTTGACGGTGAATTTTACTCGACCTTAATTCCAAAGTATTTCAACTCTTTATTCATCCTCAAAAGTGCCTTTTCCTCAGTTGTCCAATTCAAGCTTAAATCAATTTTCTAAGATCTGGCCAAAAAGTCTACATGCATGTCATGTCACTAAAACTAGCGGGGAAGAAACTAAGCACAGAATGATACGAAAGGACAAATTGTATTTTATTGAATAAGGATAGAAGGGTTTGACAACTAAACAAGCAACCTAAATCGAGTTACAACCCTAAAATAACCCTGATAATGAAAATAGCAACATAACAGGCAGACATGACTCATGCAAACAAGATAGAGGGATAGACGGGTTTGACTCAATAAAACAAATAAAATTTGGATCACAACCCTGAAATAACCCAGATAACAGAAAAAACATCAAAACAAGCTACCAAGATTCCTCCCTAGTAAGGAGAGAATGACTTTTCAATTTCTAAGCTTGACATTTAGCCACAAATTTTCTCAGCAGAATCACCATGGCCTTCTCCAATTTCAGTCGGCAAATTCCCGAGAGGATTTTCATACTCCATGTCACCAGGCATCATCCCAACAATGTGTGCATCATCATGTGCAGGTAAAGGATTCTGCGTGATATTCTGGGTGTCACTGTCCTGGATCACAATCAATTTTTCCTGGATCATCCTTTCTATTTCTCTTTTCAAATCCAGACAACTTTCAACATTGTGCCCCTGGGCATTGTAATGGTATTCACACCTTTTGGAAGGGTCAAAGCTTCTTGCACGTGGGTCCACATGATTTGGAGGAATGGGTGCAATCATGTCATAATGCTTTAACTTCTCAAATAAGCTTGCATAGGACTCTCCTATTGGTGTAAAATTATCCTTCAACCTTTGTTCCCATCTATACCCCTGGCTTAGATGTGGGTTATAAGGCACTTGAAAATTTTGTGGAGGCTGGTGGAGATTTTGCGGTGCTCGTGCTCGCCTTCTAGGGTGTCTTGGTGGCCGGGCATCATACTGAGGTGCAGCAACAGAGTATTGAGGGTTTGGAGGTGGATAATATTGCTCAGGGGAGTCATGGAAAACCTGAGGAGGCTGATCATACCTTCGAGATGTTCTCCTGGGACCTCTTCTCGACCCTGATGTCATCATGATTTCTTCAACCTTCTCATTCGTGTCACCAAAATTATCGGATTCAATCTGGTCAACCTGAGTTGCGGCTTTGAGAACTGCTTGACTTATAATTCTGTCTGTCTTAAGACCATTCTCAACCATTTCCCCCATTTTGATTGCTTCCGAGAAAGAGTTACCCACAACGGATATCATGTTTTTAAAATAATCAGGCTCTTGAGCCTGAAGAAAGACAGTGATTAGCTCGTGGTCATCCATGGGTGGTTAACTCTAGCTGCTTGTTCTCTCTATTTAATGGCATATTCCCTGAAACTTTCAGTTGGTTTCTTCTTTAGATTTGAAAGGGAAATGCGGTCTGGGGCAATGTCGATGTTACACTGGATTTGTTTGACAAAGACCTGTGCCATGTCATCCCAGACATACCAGCGAGACGTGTCTTGATCCATAAACTATTCGGAGGCTACTCCCGCAAGGCTTTCCTCAAAGTAAGCCATCAGCAATTCTTCATTTCTTCCCGCACCTCTCAGTTGATTGCAATACCGTTTCAGGTGGGTTATGGGGTCTCCATGTTCATCATAGTTTTCAAATTTAGGAGTCTTGAAACCAGGCGGCAAGTGGACATCGGGGAACATACATAGATCTTTGAAGGCAACACTCTTTTGACCTGCCAACCCTTGCATGTTTTTCAACCGTTGTTCTAAGCTTTTCACTCTTTAGGTCATTTCTTCCCATACTATCTTTCGGGCAGGCTTCTCAATGTTTGCAGGAAGATCAAACGAGTACGAGTGGTACTGCTCTTGCTGTGTAGAAAATTGTGACTCATGACGAGGTTGTCCTTGACCACTGGCCCATGCTTGACACATTTTGGTCATTTGTTGTTTCAGTATTCTATTTTTCTCAAACATAGTAGACTCTTGTCGAACCCTCTGACCCTGAGTCTCTTGAGCACTTGTAACAGCTTCGATGTCAGTTATCATTTTTCCTTGGATCTTGTGTTTCCAGCTTACCACAAACCGACCACCTCAACCTTTCTTCACAATTCAAAACAAAAGACATGTTAGAATGGACTCAGTCAGTCCTTATTATTATCATTTTTTTTCATTTCTTTTTAATGGTGATCGAACCTGATGTGGGTTGCCTACATATCATGTGGGAACATGAAGCAGATCTTGCGTAGTTCGGGAAAATTAGAAATAAATAAAATAAGTTAAATTTATGTTTTTCTGGAGTTCAAATTTTCTTCTTTTTTTCACTTTTTTTTTCAAAAGAAAGACTTATAAAGAAGAAAGAGAATATTTTTGGATTTTGATTTTTCTCAGATTTTTGCAAAGAAAGACTTCTAAAGAAGAAAGATTTTTTTTTCCTTCTTTTTTTTTTTGAATTTCGACTTTTTATTGTTTTTTTTTGGAGTTTCGATAGAAAACTTCTAAAGAAGAAGGAAAAATATTTTTGCATTTATGCATTTTTATTCTAAAGTTAGGAAAGAAGTACTTCTAAAGAAAAAGAAAGTATTTTTGAATCTTGAATTTTCTTTTCAATTTTCGAAAGAAGAATGAAAATATTTTTGTATTTTTTGATTTTGAGAAGCAACTAAAAGAAAATATTTTTTGTATTTTTAAAAATTGGGGTCTCAAAGAAAAACTTTTCTAAAGAAGTAAGTAAAAGAAATTTTTTTGGATTTTTGAAAATTGGGGGCCGGAACCAATGAGGTTTGCCTACGTATCTCACATCCGGTGAGAATCAGACCCGCGTAGTTCTGCCAGTTTTGACGGAACAGGAAAAACATGACTTATTTTGAAATGACATTTCTTTTTCTACTTTTCAAAATTTCGGCAGAGTTTCAGAATATTTCAAATACCGACATCTCACTCTTTTCTTTTTCTTCTTTCTCTTTTTTTGATTTTTTTTTTTTCATTTTCTTTCCCTATTCTATAAGCCAGTCAACATGCAAGCCTAAACAGACAGATACAGAAGTAGCAAGTAAGATGCATCAGGATGGTCTTTTAATTTGGGTACACCTGTCCTAGACGGACCCAACCCCTGTGTTGAGTCCCCAAAGTCAAATGCACGTGATGCAAACAAACGTTCCTACCAGGGATCCGACATGAGGCTGAGTTATTCTAGGTTTAAAACCTGGTGTATTGTTCTAGACCTGGCTTACCCGAGCGGACAACTCGAGCCGGGAGGGGGGGGCTGCGTACCGGTAACCAAAAGATCATCCGGCTTTGCGACTTGTCCGAACCTCGTTCTATTTGGGATATGACACTAACAGAAAGAAGTCACGACCAGCGTGCACCCCTCGGGAGAGAGAAGAGAGGGGTTTCGTAGCAGTTTATATATACAGTTCAGATAATATCAAAGCGGTAAAAGCAACATTTAGCACATTAGGCCCACACATGTAATAAAATCAGATAATAAATAAAGCCAAATATAACAATTCATCTAAGCTCGAATTCTGAACTCTGAACCAGAAGTTTTGTGTTCTAATCCCCAGCAGAGTCGCCAGAGCTGTCACACCTCCTTTTTCCTACACCCCTGGAAGGGATATAAGGGAGTTTTTTCCAATTAAAGTGACAATCGAAACGGGATTATTTATTTATTAAATTTAGAGTCGCCACTTGGGAAAGTTTTATGGTGTCCCAAGTCACCGGTTCAAATCCCGAATCAAGGAAAAGATTGACTCTGTTTTACAGTCCGCGAACACAGAAATCCGGGAAAGGAATTCTGTTAACCTGGGAGAAGGTGTTAGGCATTCCCGGATTCCGTGGTTCTAGCACAGTCGCTCAACATTTATATTTGGACTATTTACTGATTTTATTACATGTTTTAACCTATGGTTCAATTTTCACTTTATAACCGCTTTTATTTTATATTTTTTAGGAAGATTCAACATCACATAAAACGCGTTTTGAACCACGTCACACAAATGCACCCGCAGTTCGCAACATAACGTTGTTGAGATTTGGATTTGGGTCACATAAATGCGCACCCGAGTTTAGGAAGGTAAATTATTAAAATAACGCACCTGAAGCAACTCCGCACTTCCAAGTTTGCGAGGCCATGGAAATTCAACTAAATGGCGCGCCTCAATTTCTAAGAATTAAAATATTAATTAAGTGAGGGCCATACATTTTGAGATTTTATTCGGCACGGCACACCTCAATTCCAATTTTTAAAGAAAAAATCAAACTAAACTTTGAGGGCCATAAACTATGATTATGCTTAATATGGAACACCAAAAATCCTCTTAAAGAAATTTAATTAAATAAACACAAAAGGTATTGAATTCTTACTTCGAGTGAGTGATTCAAACCAACTCGTTCAAATTGGCAGGCTGCCCTTCACAAAAATTCAGTTTAATATGAAAGCCAAAACTAAAACAGGCCCAAATCCTTGTGAAGGACCCATTTCGAAATTGAAGAGAGAACAGATGGGCTCGAATCACGAGGCCCAAAGGCTATGAATGCAAGCCCCTCCCTTTCGTTCCAGCTTGGATTCAGAGAACCAAACTCAAGGCATAACAAATCTTCTAAAATGATGAAAAAGCCACAATAAGACTCGATATCGAGTCCCTACAGCCCCAAAAAAAGAACGCTCGGACATTGGACTTATCCCATTCGAGTTAATCCTCTAGCTGATTCAATCAACAGTAATTACTCGAGATGCTGCACTTGATTAGACCTCATTTCAATAACTAATAAAACCTCATGAGACTATTAAATAAGTGGATCTAAATTCTACTCGACCCAACACGTCTGCACAGAACCAATACTCTTAATTATTTCCACGAAAGAAAACAACAGGATGTAAAGAGTTAAGCTAATCTGAGAAATCTTAAATTTGAGATTAAACCAGACACTCAGTTGAAAACCTTTATACAAACTGAAGTGCCCGAGTTGTTCTGCAAATCACGAAAGAGTAATCTAGCATACAAAGAGCTAATGGAAGAGAGAACAAAGCATATCAAATTTGCTTGAGAGAAACACATGGAGAACTAGTCTGATGAGTATTTACACACGACTATACAAACAACATATCTAAAGTTCAGCAGGTTTTAACCAAATCAGACTAAAGGAATCTTAATTCTCAATTTATACAGATCATCCTAAACTTCAGGACATCCTTAGGCCCAAACAACATTCAAATAAACCCCAAATGCCAACCTTAAAATGAAATATAACCTTAATGACATGAATAGATTATACATAGTGGACTAAACTGAAGAACACATGGACAAACTGTAATGAATTCTAGCAGTTATTTGACAACAGAAAAACCAGCAATTGTCATTTCTCTTCAAGTTTGGTTACATGACTTTCACGTTTGCATTTCACATGCTACTCAGGAGTCAGTACATACCTGAAATTAAAGGGAAAACAAAGGAAATGAAGGATCAGTAACCAGCAGCAGCAGACCAAGAACCAACAATACCAATGAAACAGTAAAACCCCCACAGCAACCCAAAACCAACTTTTAAAACTCCAAAATCTAACCATCTTCAATCCAGGTGTAAGATTCGAAGTTTTCAGAGATTCAACTAGTGAAGAAGATCAGAAAATCAACCCTGAACAAAATTTCTTTACCAATTTGTCACAAAGAAAATTCAGGGAAACCAGTGTTATTCGCAAGTTTTCAGCCGTTTTAGTTTTTCAGAATTTTTTGTCTCTTCCAAAAATTTGACTTGAATATCAAGTAATGGTGCCTTTATAGGCAAGGTGTTAGGGCAGCCTAAAGGTATTCAGTTTTGCTTTTCAAACCTTTTGCCATTTTTGTTTTTGCTTAGATACCCTTAGTTTAAATTTCAGATTTTCATATAAACCCCCACCCCAGCTTCTAGGAAGCTTCCTTAGGCAGTTATTAGAGATTCCTTCAAATAGATTTCCTAATCTACCCTTAAAGACCCCTGTTTTTACCTTAAGAACTTAGACAGAACATGGGTCAAATTGACCCAATGGCTTGAGCCCAAAATGAATGGGTTGTTCTTTGACAATGGGTCGGCATTGAACCCAGGGCCCAAGCATAATCAGAACCCTATGTTGGCTATTTAGTGAAAAATCAAAAAAAATTACACAACTGAACAATTTCAAAATTGACATTTTAGCTAAATGACTGACTCCCTTTCAAATTAGCTAATGAGCTACAATTAAACTTCATTACGAAATTGACAAGACCTATCTTAAACTAATTATCAAAGGAAAAATGTCATAATTAACCAAAAATAAGGGCAGCATTTAAAACTTTGAGAAGAGAACTGAAAATCCAGCAAAGCCAATACGAACACTGAGTTAGTCAGAAATGGCAATTAGGTCGGAGACTTATCATCAACTTCCAGTCAGAAAACAACAAAAACGGAGAAGAAAAGAAAGGGGTGGGAGGATAAGACGAAGAGAGACATGCAGAAATCTTACCGAATCACTTGAAATAAGGCTGGAGATGCTGATTTATACAAAAAATAATGTTACTCCTTTGTTCATTGTCAAGAACAAGTGAACAACATCACTTTCCGTTGAATCAAACCTTCAATCTTGAAACAAAAGCGGAGGTTTATGGCCACAAAACCAATAGGCAGAACAGTTTTGGCTTTTTGGGCTTTGAACTCTGACTTCAGATTTAAGATTCGACGATGTTGAGGGGGATTCGAGGGAAATGGAATAGAGATTGTGACAGGGGAGTTAATGGTGAATGTGTGGTATCATTTAGGGGGTGATCTGAGACGGCGCCGCCACCTGAGGATGGGGAGATTGAGGGCGACATTCTAGGGTTACTCGTCTCTGAAATTAGAGACGATGAGTGAGGTTGGTGAGAAATGGGGGGGGGGGCTAGGTTCCGACCATTAAATACCTAGGGGAAACTAGCTCCGATCCGTTGGATTTACTGGGACCAACGGCTCAGATCAAAGGTCAATGGAACGGCGTCGTTTTGGTTTCAAACAGAGCTGGACCGGATATTGGAGCGGGTTTTGGGATGGCTTTAGCGGGTATTGGAGGGAATTGAATTGGGCTTGGGACATGCAATTGATTTGGCCCAATTATCTGATTTCTCCCATTCCTTTCTTTTTCTTTTCAAATTCTTTTTATTTTCAAACTCTTTTTAATTTCTTTCAAATTAAATATAAAATAAAACCTAAACCAATTCCTAAATCAAATTAACCCTACCACATTGAATTTATTAACTCAAAATAAATACTTACCACCACTAATTACTTACCAAATTAAAAGAAACTATGAAATCCGAGTCTAAATTCAAAAATGAATTATTTTAGTGATTTTTCTATTTTTGAAACACAACTAAATTACTAATTAATTTAAAGATGCCAAATTAAATCCTAAATGCAAATGCAGCATATTTTTGTATTTTTAATGAATTAAACAAGATAAACATGCACAGACAAATGCAAGCAATTGACAAAAAATGCTACAAAAATCTACGAAATTGCAAACAACAGAAAAAAAAATTATTTTGTTTGAGTTTATGGGAATAATTCATGTAGGGCAAAAATCACGTGCTCACAATAAGATCCACGAAAGTTTCTGAGGCATTTGTTAGCCCAAAAGACATTACCGGGAATTCAAAGTGCCCATAGCAGGACTTTAAAGTCATTTTTGGAATATCCTGCTCCCTGATCTTCAATTGGTGATACCCGGATCTTAAATCAATCTTGGAGAAGTACTGAGCACCATGCAATTGGTCGAACAAATCATCTATCCATGGCAGTGGGTACTTATTCTTGATCGTGACCTTGTTGAGCAGGAGATAGTCAATACAAATCCTTAGTGACCCATCTTTCTTTCTTACAAAGAGATCCAGTGTGCCCCAAGTTGACACAGTCGGCCAGATGAAACCCTTCTCTAACAAATCCTTCAGTTGCTCCTTTAGCTCCTTCAATTTCGCCAGAGCCATTCTGTAGTAGTCGGGGAAATCAGATAGTGTAGTAGTCAAGGGAATATTCTCACCCCTCGGGTGCTCACCTGCATAATCAAGTAAAGAATCAACCACCACTCCTGGGGCGGCATTGGCTCCTTTTCCAGTTCTTGCTTTATTCCTAGGCGCCATGTACTGAAAGTTAGAGCAATGCACGAGTTAGAGGATGAACAATCTTACAATTAGCTTTATCACACGATCTAGAACATTAAAGAAGGGTATTATTCCTAAATCCCAAAGTAGCCTCCTAATTATAGATGTGGTCGACAACACACCAATAAGAAGGACTCTACTAGACATGGCTCCGAAACATCCTAGGACACTTTAAAACCTTAGGCTCAATACCAAGTTTGTCACGCCCCGGCCGCGGGGACACGACTGGCGCTCAACCGAGATAACCCGGTCCAGCAAGCATGTGCAATACCTTCTACCAAAAGTCACTCATAAATAAATAAAATATCTATTCCATTAAATATAAAATGGGGAAGATCATACGGACAACACCAATTTATTATCATTAGTTATATCAATTATGATTTTGAAATAGATACACCTTCATAGATTTAAGTAGAACATGGGGTACAACTACAACATCGCTAGTTTGACTTTCTCGACACCAACAGACAACCCACACTATGTCTAAAGAGCCTCTAATAGATACAAAATAGTACGATGATAGTGCTAACAATAAGGCCACCGCTATACCTCAAAACATAATACACCAGGAACAAAAGATACACGACCCCGATATGAAGTGAGGCTCACCAAGTCAGCTGGGAGGAGGGTGTACCGCTAACAATGTACAAAGCCACCTGTTGTGGAACCACCTGCATCCATTAAAGATGTAGCGTCCCCTACAAAAAGGGACATTAGTATATATGGAATAGTAATAGTATGAATAACAAAACTCCCTCTCAATAGAACGAGTAATAACACAACGAAGAACGATCATAAAATCGATGGGAGTCTCAAACAATGCCAAAACATCAAGTTTTGAGCTAGACAAGTGTTAACGTAAATTTCCATATTTTAGGCTGGGAGATCTTTAGCACCCATATACAACAATGACATTGGCAGGGAGTCCGATCACGGCTCGATCGGCTAGGCCGTCTCACCCAAAGACATCAACCATAATCACAATGATTATCACAATCTCAATCATTGATTCAATCATAATCTCAAGCACAATTATCACCATGTGTGTGGCATAGCATCCGATCGGCTAGGCTGTCTCACCATAATGTCGTGTGGGTCAACATCACCCTTTTCTAGCAATCATCTCATCCCAATAAAGGGGAATATTCTCATCATATCAACATCATCCCTAATAAGGGGAATAATCACAATTCACTCCTACACAGGCACGTGTAGTTTTGGGGTTAGGTTATTTCAACTTACCCTTACTCTGTGACTAACGATAATCCAAAAGTATTTATTTATTTAAATCGTTTGCAACTCAATTTATTATCCTTTAAACGTCTCTTAATTTCGCTGGAACTAGTGGCCCCAAATGTAGTATCACGCTTGGCACGTTTGCCGTCTTTTCATATTTCATGCTCACCCTTTTCACTTTAAAACATCATCACGGATCATCAACAACAAAATATTTCTATTCAAAATATTAAGTACACATATGAGCGAATAAGAACCTTAAGCACATTGAGATTTCTTACATGACATGGCATAATAGCTTTCATTTGAAACACGACTTGAAGTTATAACATTTAGATATGCAACCCATACTTCGAACACATTCCCAAATAGTGACATAGCATAATAAGGACATTTGTAATACATATTGAACATATATCTTTTGACACGAGGCTTATTCGCAATAATCAATTTATAATGAACAACTCAGGACTTACAAGGGACATTATGGGGTTTAATTCAAAAGGAGGAGTTTAGCCTACATACATCGCCTCGAGCTCCTTAAATTACTACAATGTTCCAAAAATCTTATCCACTTCGATCTATTTAGAAATATAGCAAAACTGAACACAAATGAGGAAGGAATTCGTAGTTCCAACTCATTTGAGCGTTTTATCAAACACTAGGTGTGCACTAAGGTTTCAAGGTCTTCCTATGACGGATTTCTTCTTCCCACAACCCAATATCTACCTTTTTTAAGCTCAACAACCTTCCTACAACTTTGTTGGTACATGCATGCATAGATAACACCCTCATACTTAAGAGTCACACTCCCCATTAATCATCTTCTACCTCAAACTCGAAATTGAAGACTAAGGTTTGGAACCTTATCTCTTGGATGAAGACCTTGTGACTTTTTATTGTGAATTCTTCAACTTTGAGCAATTGATGAAGAATAACCTTAGGAACTTTCCCTATCACTCTAGGCCACTCCCCTCTTTCTAAATATTTGTTAGGGCCATCCAAAATAACCCACAAATTATTTTTATAAAAATGGGATCGGTTGAAATTTTCCAAGCTTAAACTCTACAAAGCCGGTTCTGCGATTGCAGACTGGACCACAAAAAAGGTATGCAGCCCACAAAGGGGACCGAAGAAAGGGTCCCAAAATTGGGTTGTTCGGGTTGTGTCTATGGCAGGTTTTCGCTCCGTAACCCAGTTCTACGGCCGCATAATGCACCATAGAATCTCCCCATCGAAACGCTCATGCTGGATCTACGATGCATTTTGCGGCCCGCAAAATGCTAATGCACCTGCTTAATGGACCGCAAAACAAACCTCTAAAATTGTCTATTTCTCTGATTCACTCTACGGCGGTTCTACGACCCGCAGAGTTTCGTATGGTGGTTTTGGACATAGGAGTAAGTCCGAATTTCTATTTGGAAGTCCGTAGGTCGTTTTGTTTTGAATTGGCGAAACATAAAAAGTTAAGAAGTTTGACCGAGAGTTAAGTTTATTGATACCAGGCTCGTCCGGTGGTTCCGGAGTAGGAATAGATCCATTGTGTCATTTATGACTTATATAAGGAATTTGAGGTCAATCGGAGTTGTTTTGGTGTGTTTCGTCATTGGTTTTAAAAGTTGGAAGTTCACTAGTTCATTAGGCTTGAATTGGTGTGTGATTTGTGTTTTTGACATTGTTTGATGTAATTTGAGGCTTGGACTACGTTCGTCTGATGTTTTAGGATGTGTTGGTATGTCTTGATTGGGTCTCAGGGGCCTCGGGTGAAATTCGGATCATGTTCGGCTCATTCTAGACTTGTAGGACTGTTTTTATATCTGGTTCTTGTTTCCTTATACTCAATTGCAAGGGAAGGTCCGCGATCGCGAAGTGTTGTTTTGTGACTGGTGAAAATTGTCCTTCACGCTCGCGAGGGCTAGGATGCATTCATGAAGGGTTATGAGAGTTGTGAATGACGAACGTGTGTAGAGGGCCGCGTTCCCAAAGAAGGGGAGGTCAGGCCCAGGGAGGCAGGTGAGTTGTTAAATTCGATCGCGTGGCCAAGGTCATGATCATGAAGAGATGTATTCTTAGTCATCACGTTCGCAACTGGTGTTTCATGTTCACGAAGAGGATTTTGGCAACTGAGTTGATTTGTGCTTCCCAAACGTGAGGCTATTTCTGCGTTCGCGAAGAAGGACAACATTTTCTTTAGCAAATCCACTAGGCAAGAAGCCTAGGGCTAGTTTTTATATATATAAAACTTAAAAATAAAACTAAGTCTCAAGAAGTATTATAAGATGAAAGAAATAAAATTTGACGAGTACATATTTTCTATTAGCAATGTTGAGTAATGTACTCAACACTGTTATCACAAAATGTAAACTAATAAAGCACCGAAACTGAATTATAAAAAACTACCATGCTAAATCTTCACAATTGAGGCCCATATGTAGTCTTCTTTTGTTGCAACTTTGGTCGTCTTCCCATTGCCGTATCAAACGTGAGCATAATGAATCTAGTAGTGAAACTTGCAAATTGATTTCCAATCCTGTATCTGCAGCTCCCTTGAAAATGTAGATCCTACGATCACCCACATAAAGTGTAGCAATTTCAATCGCAAAGTGTACTACCTTGGTTATCCCTTGATTTTCCAGTAATATGTCGTGTCTATCTTTACCTCTGCCAATCCAATCCCACATCAGTAGTTGTTACTCATGCAACTGTCAATGACAAGTTTAGTCCATTTAATCTCACCCTGCCCATCCTTCTCCTTAGTCTTCATGCTTATGCTTAATATTGATCCTTCTCCAAGGGAATGAGCATGTATATGGTGGAATTGGAGAGTCCACTTCCCCGTCATCAAGGCAACTCAGAGGATCGTCTCAAAGGCTCGAGTCTACACGGATACGGTCGAGTTTTCCTCCTTCAAGGTTCATCCACACTCGACCTTGGGACACTCGATCACGGCTATGGTAAAGGTGGGGAGTTCCCAAGGCACACGGCTAGGGCTGACAAAGTCTAGTGGGCTATTCTGAACCCAAAAAAGAGTGTCATTTAGTTGTCCCATCTCCATATCTATGTAATTAATGCACTTTGTACTACGTTGGGGTTGCCCTCCTATATAAAGGGAACCCTTGTCATTTTGTTAACATTTTTTGCTCCACACTAAATACACAAGAACATTCTCTCTGCTCTCTAACACATTCTCTTGGTATTATTTCTTCCAATTATTATCTTCATTATTGTTCATCATGTATTGCTTATCATTGGCCATAAAGAGCCTTCGTTGATTATAATATAACTGCTAGTCATCCTTCGACTGTCTTCGATAGCTCCCAGCTGACCATCTTAATCGACCTAGAGGCCCCCGAACCGACAAGCTCGGGCCCCAATTGTTAACCTATCGGTTTGGTTATTACCTTATTCCTAACTCCTATCTCGTCTCTAAGTCTTTCACATAACATCAACTTCTTAACAACCGACATAAAAATAGATCACGTATTTTTAGAGTCCCATAATCAAATTTAATTGTTATTACCATTTTCATGGTAAACAGTTTGGCGCCCATCGTGGGGCTAAAAAGAATAGTGATTATTTTCTTGCTCGTTTCATTACACACCGCAAGTTATCTTTTGCGCTTTTTCTTGTCGAAAGATCTTTGATTTCAGGTCAAAATGTCTGATTCAGTAAACAACTATCTTGAGAACCACAGAGAGAATGGTGTGGTTGTTCCAGGTGTTGGTGTGCCGCCACGAAGCCTTGAGAATGCACTAGGACCAATTCCAGTGGACGAAGTCTCGTGCAACTCCCGACAAGTCGGTATAAGCTCCCACACCAACAGGAGTGTGCACCAAGGAGACCAACAAGAAGCTCAAAAAACCCCGACTAGGGAAGAACGAGAGGCTAGCCTTCACGTCATTTTCGAAATGTTGCAGGCACAACAGCCGGCTATTGCTCAGCTGCAAAGCCACTAGGAAACTCCCAGCACTGTTGCACCGGAGACGGCTCCCCAGCCGAGCAGGTAACGGAGAGATCGAGCAACAACGGGTCGGCAGCCAAACCCGCCATCGTAAAGATGCTCGAAGACCTCACGAGGAGGATTGAATCGGGTGAGAAGAAGATAGAGGCCAACGACAAAAAGGTCGAGACCTATAACTCCAGGGTCGACGAGATTCCGGGAGCACCCCAGATCCTGAAAGGTGTGGATTCAAAGAAGATCGTGCAAAAGTCGTTCCCACAGGAGGCGGCTCTGTAGCCCATTCCAAAGAAGTTCAGAATGGCCGACCTTCTGAAGTATAACGAAACGTCGGACCCCAACGAGCACGTCACTGCCTACACTTGTGCAGTAAAGGGCAACGACCTAAGGGACGACGAGATTGAGTCCGTCCTGCTAAAAGAGTTCGGGGAAATGCTCTCTGAAGGGGCAATGATGTGGTACCACAACCTGCCCAAACTCGATAGATTCATTTTCCATGTTGGCGGATTCTTTCATTAGGGCACATTTTGGTTCCATCAAAGTAGCAACAAGGAAATCTGACGTCTTCAAGATTATGCAGAGGGAAAATGAGATGCTGCGAGAGTTCGTATCTCGCTTTCAGATGGAACGAATGGAACTACCACTAGTCTTCGATGGCTTGGCGGTACAAGCCTTCACTAAAGGTCTGAACGAACGAAGTTCGGTGGCTTTGAAACAGCTGAAGCAGAACCTAGTCGAGTACCCGGCCGTGACTTGGTCGAATGTTCATAGCCGATACCAGTCAAAAATCAGGGTCGAGGACGATAATTTGGGGGCCCTCTCGGGCTCGGTATACCCAAGCAGGCTTCTGGCAAAGGAGCCAAAACCAAACAAAGAAAGTTACCAGTCGTGCACTGAAAACAAGAGAAACGCTCTGAGGCGCAACATACCCCGCAGTGATCGAAGGATGGATCGGGGACAGAATCCTCGGGGACTCGTCAACAGAGCCGGATTTGATAGGCATACAGGGCCAACGGAAGCACCTCGCTTGTCAGAATAAAACTTCAACGTTGATGTATCAAACATCATTTTCGCCATCAGCAAAATCAGAGATGCCAAGTGGCCCAGCCCTGTGCAATCGGATCCTTCGCAAAGGAATCATAACTTAATGTGTGAATTTCATAACACACATGGCCACAGGACCGAGGATTGCCACCAGCTTCGACAAGAAGTAGCCAGGTTACTCAATAAAGGTCATCTCCGAGAATTCCTAAGCGATCGGGCCAAAAATCAGTTCCGAGAAAGAGAGGCGGCAAAGAAGAACGAAATGAATGAGCTGCAACATGTTATCCACATGATCTTGGGAGGCGTCGATGCCCCAGAGGAACCCGTGATGATAAGGACAAAAATATCCATCACCAGAGAAAAGCGAACCCAGGGTTACGTACCCGAGGATGCCCTTACATTCAGCGACGAGGACATCGGGACCTTGTCTCAGCCTCACAACGACGCACTGGTAATATCTTTCCTTCTAAATACATTTCAAATCAAACGTGTTCTTGTGGAAAGGTAGCTCAGCAAACATTATCAGGTCAAGGATGGTAGAGCAGCTCGGACTGCTCGACCAAATCGTACTCGCCTCTCGAGTGCTCAACGAATTCAATATGGCGAGAGAAACAACGAAAGGGGAAATCACCCTCGCAGTCAACGTGGTTGACACAACTCAAAATGTAAAATTCCATGTCATCTAGGGAGACATGAGATACAACGCCTTGCTCGGAAGGCCATGGATACACTGCATGAGAGCAGTACCATCCACCCTCCATCAAATGATGAAATTTCCGACAAAGGATGGGATTAAAACCGACTACGGGGAGCAGCATGCGGCGAGGGAAATGTTCGCGGTACATGACGTGTCCCCGGCACCAGCACCTTCGCCTTCAAAGGAGCCAAAGTATAATCAAACTACATATTCGGTTAAGCCCGATAGAATGAATCAGAGGACCATACCGCGTCCTCACACAAGCGACTACAACATATCGGACCTCGAAACATCGCCAACACATTCCGCATTGAGGTATGGCTATCTCCCTTTATATTTTAGTATATACTCCATTCTGACCTTTATGCAGGCATCTGACCAAGGTAGTCGAAACGCTAAAACCAAGCTCGAAGACCTTAAGGTTTTAAAGCATCCGTTGCACTCTTTTCCTTCGGCCGGGTTTTTTATCCCAAAAAGGGTTTTACCGACAAGGTTTTTAACGAGGCAACACCCACATGCTATATGAGAAAGACTCAACAAATATTCAAGGCTTCTTTTGCAACCAACCCCGAATATTGGTGGGCATCCCCCTCCGGAAGGCCATCTGCTCGAAAAAGCCAAAGAATATCGAATGGGGTCCCAATAGGAAAACGATGTACCAGGCCAAACGGTCGGACGAACCGTGCCCGTATAGCCGGGCCCCCGACGGCGAAAACATGTATACTTGTACCAAGTAATCAAAGAATATCTTTTATCAAAGTATCTCACGTTCCAAAAGAAACTCAGCATTTTTCGCAAAAATGACTCCTCTGACAAAAACGCCCCGAGTACTCGGGGACTGGCGTCAACAATTCAACACCTGAGCGATCCCCAGATCAGAACTCTGAACTCATAAGCTCTCAACGAGGCAAAATCACGAATCATCTCCAAAGCCGAAAGTGTCCCGAACACTCGGGGACTAGCGTCAAAACCTCAAAAAATGCACGACCACCGGGTCAGAATCTCTAAAATCGTAAGCCCTCAATGAGGCAATACCGAATTTACGAGTAACAGCTTCCGAGCCAAGATACCCTCGATGACTCGGGGACTGTCGCCAATCACCATTCATTAAATACCCGAGGCCATAGGACCCCAAGCGGGTAGGCTCGGTCTCGTAAGACGTACATAAGGCAACAACAGTATCTGTAAGACCTCAAGTAAGGCATCAACCGCACTTGTACAAAGTGGAAATATCTGTAAGACCTCAAGCAAGGCATGAACCATACTTGTACCAAGTATCTAAAAAACTATAAGACCTCAAAGGAATGAAAATTTTGTACGACCTTACTAAAGGCATAAACGCGATCTCAAAGTTTAGGCTATATATCAAACTTGTAAGACCCCTAAGAGGCATACCCTTAATATAGACGCCTAAACTACTTCACTCGGGATCAAAAATGGCTCCGACCAAGCACAAATGACTACGATCATAAGGCTGTACCTGGCAAACTAACACGACTCGGGGACGCCCGACCGTCACTAAAAAATCACAGGCCTTCAATTACTTCGAATCTACTTCGAAAAGAACTGGTTAAATAGGCTAACCTCGGCATAGGCAAAAAGAGCTTCGACCATGTCAGCTTCAACTTACAGGCTTCGAGATACTCAGCCTCCGAGCCAAACCTCTCGAGGTGCTCGATCATCGCCACATAACGACTCGTAATCGAGTTTTTTATCGAACCGTCTAAGAGTCAGGAAAAAATTATTTCAAAAAAGTCCTTAACGAGTGAAAACCAAAGCCTATAAAAGGTCACATCGACCCAACGCGTAAAAGCCATTGTCGCCAGCCCGTATAAAAGGTCACTTTGACCAAAGGCATAAGAGCCATTGTCGCCAGCCCGCACAAATCAAAAACTTGAGGGTCAAATGAGCTTGAGTCGTAGCCCGATTCGGAGACTAAACCCAAAACAGTTAACTAGAATTCCTAGGAGCAAAAGCATAAGAGCCATTGTCACCAGCCCAAGTAAAACGTCGTACCGACCCAACGTGTAAGAGCGTAAGAGCCAGCTTTGAATTCAAAACTTAAGGGTCAAATGAGCTCGAGTAGAAAACCGATTCGGGAACTGAACCCAAAACAAGTAACTAAATTTGCCCAAGAGTAAAAGCGTAAGAGCCATTGTCGCCAAATTATACCAAACGGTCGCATCGACTAAGTACGTAGGAGCCCACGAACCAGCCTAATGAGCCCCAGGGCCATACCACAAATCTAAGGATTCCTCTCAGCTCAAAGATCAGTTCACCTAACTAAAATCAAGGCGAAAAGAAATGCAGGAAAAATAAGACCGCGAAGTTTCTTCTTTATACATACATACGGAAAAACACAGGCTCCATCTACAAATGCACTTTATACTGAATCAAAAGCAAAATTTGTGGCCCCCAGGGGGTCTATGGATATCGGCCTCATCTTCGATATCGTTGGTGCTGGACAGAAGTAACCAAGCATCACGCTCGTCCGCCCTCGCTCTTGCCAACTTTTCCGAGAGGACAAATCCCCGAGCACGTACCTCCTCGAGAACATTCCTCCGAGACTTACAACGAGCACATTCCTTGATCCTGTATTCATGGTCGAGGGCCTTTCTC
Source organism: Nicotiana attenuata (assembly GCF_001879085.1). NCBI lineage: Eukaryota > Viridiplantae > Streptophyta > Magnoliopsida > Solanales > Solanaceae > Nicotiana > Nicotiana attenuata. The sequence goes on along the minus strand of NW_017670371.1, from coordinate 705,693 downwards.
AGCTCAGCTTGAGCATCGGCAGCGTCCTTCACATAGACCGCCACTTTCTGGTTGGCTTTAGTTCGACTCATTGCGGTTCCAGCCTAGGCGTCAACAACCTCGGCCTTTACCTTCCAAATCTCAGACTCGAGCTTTGCAATCATATCTGTTCGAGCCAAGCTATGATCACGAGCTAAGTGAAGTTGAACCTCAAGGGCAGAAACCTTGTCTAGAGCACCCTTCTCCGCCGAAGCATGAGCGTCCTCCTGGGCCTTTAACTCATCATACTCACTCTTGGCTCAGCCAATTTTGTTCTGCAGATGCTCCAGGTCCTCCATTTTCTTCTACAACTGAAATAAAAAAAACATTAGCCTCAAGAGCTAGAAGAAAGAACACACGTTCGATCGGAACAAACTACCTGCCACTTCAGATAGCTCTCATAATTCGAGCACCGATTCGCCTTATACTGTAAGTACGCCAGCTCATTTTCCCTTTCTTTGCAAAGGCGCCTAAGTGATTTCTCCTCATCCGAAGCTTTCCGAAGCCTGGCCTCACGGCAAAGCAGCTCGGACATTAGCTTATCAAAAGCCTTCAAAGGAAAACACGATAAGGAAGGGAGGGCATGAACTTTGAAAACCAGTGCCAAAACTCACCGCATAGTGAAGCCGTTGGGCTTCCTCGAAGGTCAAGCACACATATGCTAGCTTGGCTCCCTCGGCTCCAAAAAAGTCGGCCCCGGCCGAGGCACGGTTGCTCGGCACATATGACCCTAGGTTCCGGGTGCCCCTCCAAATACCTCCAACGGAAAATGGGGACGACAGCGTAGGAGAAACCGCCTTTCCAAAGTTAGAAACCACGGGCTCAGTTCGCTCAATCGATACTTCCACTCCAGGCCCCTGGTCTAGGCTCGCCTCGCTTTGAGCACCGTCACAATACAAAGGTATCTCTCGCTTATTGCTATCATTTTTTAGCTTAGAAGCTAGCAACACTTCTCCTTCTACGAAGGTACACGACCTCACCTCGGAAGGCTCTTCGATGCCTGCTACAGCAAGATTAACACACAGAAATGGCAAGCACCCTTCTAAATGAAAAAAGCGAAAAGAAAAAATCGCACAACACGTACCATGATGCTTCGCTCCCTATCTGCCCACAGGCAAAGCTCGCCACTTACGCTCATCACGGGTCGAATGGGTCGCCAACTTCTGATTCCAATCAGGCAGATCAGGAACGTCGCCCGGCGTCCATGAAATCGCTGCAAAAAAGGAAAAGGGAGGCACGTTTACGAGGACAGCCTTTGCCATAAACTCCACAGGGATAATGTTAGCAGTCCGAACACGGACGAATCGACCCATCCACTTCCGGTCTCCATCTTCTTCGTCATCAACAACGAAAGGCGTGGCCGATCGGCATCGTAAAGTTAACAGGCCTCGATGGTGGAAAGGTCGGTACAGCCTAATAAGATGGCTGAGCGTGAACTCAAGCCCTGCCTTCTCTGCAAAGAACCTTATCATCAATACTATCTGCCAAAATGACGGATGAATCTACGCAAGGGTAACCCGATACTTTAGACAAAAATCGAGCACAACCCTATCAAGGGGGCCTAGTGTGAAAGGATATGCATACATGTTAAAAAATCCATCAGCACAATCCGTGATGTCCTCATCCGGGGAAGGTATCTATAACGCTACCTTTTCCCCCTATCCGCAATCTTTTCTTACTAACCTAAGGTATTCTTCTCCTATCAAAGAAGTAATCTTCAAGGTATGCTCTTGTTGGTCTCGAATACCGGAGGTGGAGCTCTCCCCTCTCTACTAGACAGACCCCGATGGTCATGGCGATGGCAATACCAGAGAACTAAAGCAGGAATTGGCGGAAGTACATTGGTACTGGAATGATGAAAGGAAAACGCAGGAAAAGAAGGGTGGCTACTTAGAATAATGGGATATCCAAAAAGGCAGAAACAACCTTATATATGGATTAAACAGCGATGATCCGCCTGCCTCAGAGGCCGATTAAAAACACTGACCGATATCACTTCGGGAAGCTGCGTCGGTAGGATCGCCTCGATGGTTTTGCAGCCATATCGTGCCTTAGGCGATGCCACGTGATGAATTGGGGCCGAAGATCCCCGTACCGCTGCAAATCCCGAGGTGGTACCCGACCTCGAGGACCTCCATCAAAAAGAAGTTAGGCTCCAAGAAGCCAACAGCATCGTCGCAAGTCCCGAGGTGGTACCCGACCTTGAGGACCTCCATCAAAAAGAAGTTAGGGCCAAAGAAGACAACGGCATCGTCGCAAGTCCCGCGGTGGTACCCGACCTCGAGGACCTCAATCAAAAAGAAGTTAGGCTCCAAAAAGCCAACGTCATCGCCATAAGTCCCGAGATGATACCCAACCTCGAGGACCTCCATAAAAAAGAAGTCAGGCACGAAGAAGCCAACGGCATCGTCGCAAGTCCCGGGGTGGTACCCGACCTCGAGGACCTCCATCAAAAAGAAGTTAGGCTCCAAGAAGCTATTTCCAAGACGGTTCCTCGGAAAGACGAGGTCACCTCTTCATCTCGAACGTCTAAAGGGAAACCCAAAGTGATACCCACCTTGGGACAATGTACGCCCGATGGGCTAGACATGTCGAAGGAATTTACCATCGATAAAACCTCATCTGCACCAGGCCGATGCGAACACATGTCCCGGTACATTAGTGTTGTGACCAACATAGGGAAGGTGAAGCAAGACTACCGATGGAAGGAGTCAATGGAGGTTGAGATTCCCCACCCCGATGAAAACATAACGGATTACAAGGCTGGTTTCCTTCATGTATATACTTACCCGTTCACTTTGGGTCCGGCCGATCCATCTGAATCCCCTGTCCCAGAGATAGATTCAGTTATCCTCGATTTTTGCGACAAATACCAAGTGACGCTTGGTCAAATCTATCCTTCTTTCTCGAGGATAGTCTTGATGCTCTGCCATTTCTCTGATGGGGCCGAGGGAGAGACCTTTACCCTCAACCATTTGATTAGGTTGTACCGCCCTCTATTCTATCGAGGTTTGACTAGGCTTCACCACCGATCCAAAAAATCATTTTTCTCGAGCACTGATGAGGACAAAGATCGAGGATGGATGAGTAGGTTCGTCTGGGTGAAGACCTCGGACATCATTCCGGCCGGGAGGACTCCTTTCCCGGAGAAGTGGAAACACAGCGTAAGTATCTTTTCCCTCGGACATATTTTGTGGTTTCCTTTCTTTCCTTCCGACAAAATGATCTCTTTTTTGTTTTCTGCAGCTACCACTTGGTATCCCAGAGCGGTCTCGGATATGCCGAGATGGATGAAGCGGTTGTATACCTCATTCGCCTATCTTTTCCTATCATGGCCCGACCTGGCTAAGAAGTGGTGGGTGGCCAAGAATCATGGTAAAGTTTCCTTTGCCACCTATGTCTTAGCCTTATGCTTCTCCCTGATTCTTTTGTGCTGATAAGTCATGGCCACTGCGCTCGTGCAGGTCTTGGCGAGAATATGCTGATGAGACCGCCCTCCGGTGGCATGGCAAAGACTTCGGAGCCTGCTAAGGGCAAGAAAAGGAAGGGCAAGGAGGTTGCCGATTCCCCTATGACAAGGAAACCTAAGTCACGTAGGCCTCGAGCCGCCATTAGGATCTCGGCTTCAACTTTTGAGACAAGCCTTGGAAGTGGGGACGAAGATGATGATGAGAGCGAGTGCCTTTTGGAGCAGAGATCGAGGTCGGGCACGGGAGTCTCGCAGGTGCCTCGACCGAAAGACGCCGAATCGGGAACGGCTGACTCAGGTCGGTCCCGTGCGGCGAAGACCCTTGAGGAGGGTGTTAATGTGGTTCCGGATTCCGTGGCCGGATGTGGTGCAGTTTCTGGTGGGGGACCGTTGTTGTCGGTCCCGAAGGGTCTGGACCCGGAGCTTTTCGGGGGCAGGAGTTGCCCATCGGGGATATAGATGACCTGGGTGATTTCAGTTCGGGCCTTCGGTTCTCGTCAGGGGAGCAAAGGGACGCTCAGGCTATGAACACCGCCGAAGCGGGGAATCCTCTCAAGGGGGGAGGCGCGCTTGGCAACATTCTTGACGATGTTAGCGACAGCATTGATCTCGATGCTCCCGGTGCCGTCAAGGCAGCAGAGAGGTTCCTACTACAGGTGATAGCTGTTTTACGTGTATTTGTTTTAGTCTCGATCACTATTCTTCGTTCTACTAATTCTTCTGTTATGCTGTAGTGTAAGGAGATGTATGATCTTGCCCTTTCCAGGCTCCATGAGGAGCTTTCATGCCGTGAAAAGGAGCGTGAGAGGCTCACCTTGGGGCTGCGAGAGTCGGAGGCTTACTCTGCTCGAAAGGAGCAAGAGTCAGGTGAGCTCCGGGTTGCTTTGGAGGGAGCGCTTCGGGAAAAGGCTGATCTTGCTGAACAGGTACTTTGCCATGCGTGAACCCACCCTTCTCTCCTATAGTTTGATACTTACTGGCTTACCTTTCTCTTTGCAAATCGGGCAAAAGGACTAGCAGATCGAGCTACTGGATGTGGAGATCCTCGGGCTGAGGGAGCAGAACGAGGTAGTGACCTCGGAGTTGGCATCGACCCATGCTCTTTTCCAAAATTCTCGAAAGGAGATCGCTGCTCTGGTTGCGGCCAAGTCCGAGACCGAAGGAAAAATTGGTATTTACCTGAAGGACGCAGCCATGGCGAACCAAATAGCCCGTGACATATTGAAAGAGGCCGAGCTGAAACTGGCTCGGGCTATCGATCATGCTAGAGCAAAGGCGAGGAGGGAAGCCTTGGAAGGGGTCGCAGCCAGAGGCGTCGATCATTCTACCGAGATTGAGTGGGCCCGAGAATTGGAGAGAAAGTCGTCGCTCTTGATCACTCCGGATGAGGTCCCTGGAAATGGTTTAGAGGATAGTAGCAATGAGGAGTAGACCTTGTGTCGCTTTGCTCTTTTTCTTTTTTCTTTCCGTGTACGTACTCTCGGGGGAATGAGTCTTATAAAGCCTCCCCTTGTAAATATATTTTTGGCAATGCAAAAGGGTTTTTCTGCTCCAAGTCTTTCCATTCTCTGTGTCTCGCCGCTCTTGCGTAGTTAACCTTTGAATTTTAACATTAGCTCTTTGGAGCCTGTACTTGGAGCGATCGGGACCCCGAAATCGGGTCCTGTCTTGAAGTTAGGTCGACAGCTTCTTTGGGGTCGGTGCCCGTGATAGCGAGAAACCCTCAGGTCGACAGCTTCTTCGGGGTCGGTGCCCGTGTACAGTTCATATTATCAACAATTCCAAAAAAATAATACGATCAAGTTATGAATCATAGATTGAAACCACCTTGGTACACACAATAACTTTACATACTCTGATCAGTTAATAATCAAACATATAAAGATATATGCAAGTGTCACACCTCCTTTTTTACCATCCGAGAGGGAATATATAAGGGAGTTTTTCCAGTTAAAGTGACATTATTCGAAATGGGATTATTTTATTTATTTTATCAGAGTCGCCACTTGGGATAGTTTATTTTGTGTCCCAAGTCACCGATTTATTTTAAAATCCCAATTCGAAGAAACTTTTTGACATTATTCAATAAAAAGTCTTGCGAAACCAGAAATTCTAGATAAGGAATTCTGTTAACCCGGGAGAAGGTGTTAGGCGTTCCTGGGTTCCGTGGTTTGAGCTCGATCGCATAAACTATTAAAATTGGCCTATTATCTTATTAGCTACATGTTTTAGCCTATTGTGCATTTTAGCTTTATAACCGCTTTTAATTAATTTAAACCACTTTTAGGAAGATTCAGTGTCATTTAAAACACATCGTAAACCATACTACATAAAATGCACCTGTGGTTCACAACACGCTTTATTCAACATTGTTGAGAATTGGGTCACATAAAATGTACATCCGGATTTAGTAATTAAAAATCACAACTACGTCAAGGGAACCGTACCCGTAGCTATGATGAATTATTTAAAGAACGCGCCTAAAGCAACTACGAAGGTTCAAATTAATAACAACATTTGTGAGGGCCATGGAGAGTTTAATTGATGGCACACCTCAATTTTTAAAAGGATTAACTCTTGAATTAATTTCATGAGGGCCATGGGTTTAAGTGGTTTTATGGCACACCTCAATTTGATTTTAAGTAAAGGGGATTATCTTAAATAAGGCTAAGATCCTGATTGAAACTTAAACTAAAAAATTCCTTAACTTAAAACTAAGCTCTTTTGAGTCATCTAGGAATGTGTTTCGGGCTGGCAAGAATTCATGGAACAAATCAGCTTGAACGGGTGGAATTGGGCTCACAAACCAGCCCAGAAGTCAAAAAGACCTCAAGCCATCATGCTGGGCCTTAACCAAGCGACCCGAAGTAGGATCAAAATTAGGCGGGCCCAGTTGCTATGTTTTCTAATTGGGCCTATCTACCCTTTGCATTTGGCATACGCATTAGTGAAAAAGGCTGAAACGAAATCATTCTTAAAAAAAATCGAAGCACAAGGCTAGTTTCAAAGTTAATTTCACTACATTGATTTGCAAGATACATCGGATATACATTTGTAATTAGTGAAAGAAAAGCATCTACAACTGGGCCAAGCTGTTGAGTCCAACTGCCCAGGCCCAATGGCCTAGGTCAGACTTGCTCGAATGAACCCAAGACTTGGGCCTGTTTGCAAGTGCAGCCCAGTTTATATTTTCATACAACCATAAACATGTTCATTACAAAAAAAGGAAAATCTACTATTGATAGTCTACTAATGATTAAACTTAAATTGAAATTAGCAGCCCATTTACAATATTATCAGTCCAAGACTTTATACAAGAAAGATTTTTAACTTAATGAACCATTATCCTAACAGTCCCTCACAGCTAACGTCTAAAAAGAAAGAAAGAAGAACTTCTGGAAAAAAAAAAGGAAAATGTCTTCTAGCCTTGAATTCCTACCATCAGATCCTTCACAACCAATGTACCGGCTTGCAAGAGATCAGCTACAGAGCTGCCTCTCACAAGCTGATTGTTCAAACACCACACCTGAAGCTCTTTACTGCCCAAGTCAGCTCCTATTCTACTAAGGATTTTATGAATTTGATCATGTGAAGAGGTCAGATCCACAGAAATGCCTTTAATTATACCAACTTAATACATTGTCAAACCCAAACATAAACACATAATGCAAGAAACAGTTATGAAAAAAAGAAAAAAAGAAAGCTCATATTCATCTTAAGTTTTAATTACAGGTAGTCAAACAAGGGAAAGGATCATATGTACCTTAACACAGCAAATAAATAACAGCTAAAATGTAGACAAGACTGCTGGAAGAATTTCAGAAGTAGAGGGCAGCAGCAGTAACCAACACAACTTCAGCAAAACCAAAGAACCCCAGAATTTCAAAACCAAACCAATACTTGAAAACCAGAACTCCCAAGTAAAACCCTAAGAAAATTCTTCACTTCAACTCATTTTCAGCTTATTAACAGAAGGAGAGGCTTCTTTTCTTTGGAAGTTTTCTGAGATTTTTCTTAAATCAGAAATTCAGAGAAAAAAGGAATTTTCTGCAGGGAGTGATACTACTGATTGCTATCCTTTAGAGTGAGTGAGTGTTCTCTTTTATAGAGTGCTCAAAAGAAGCATCCAAGAAAGAATATTCTGACCTAATACAGCATATTTTACAGCTGTATTGTCCTTTTCCCTTATCCAAAACCAGTATTTTCTAAGGATAAGGACAACTGTGCTGTATTCTAGAACTTTCCTAATTCTACCCAATGTGAAACCCCCATTTTACCATTTAGGTTACTGCTTATTTCAACTTTTATCCTAAATTTCTAAGTTCAATTAAGTCCCTGAAGTTTCTATTGATCTACACACTAAGGCAAATAGAAACAAATGGGGCTAAAATCAGTAATTGAATCAAAACAACCAACAAGGCTGACTTAAGCAAATTAAAACATAAACCTAACTTCATAATGCTTTTCAGATTATCAATTTTAAAATGAGCATAGGCAGACGAGTTCAAACAAACGAACAAAACAAATTGAATAACACTGGACCTATGCTAATTATGCATTAAGCAACTAAAAAAAACTAAGCATGCAATTTCCATATACTAGAAGATGACTCCAAACAAACAGCACAACAAACAAAAAGAAAGAAATTAACAACTAAGCAACAACAAAAAATGAGGTTATTTCAAGATTTAAACTACACGAGTCACTAATTGAAACCGGGTTGATTAAACACCTAAGAAACTGATTTTTTAAGCAAGTTCAAGGATTGAAACGGGGACGACTTCTATCAATGAAGAACAAACACAATTCTGGCAAGGAAACAAAAATAAACCTAAAACATGTAACTGAACATAAAGAAAGGAGGTGAAGATGATTCTCAGAAAAAGAAAAGGAAAATAGGAAGGCAACGAGATTTACCTAAAAGAAAAAATCAAACAAAAAAAAAGGTCTTTAAGCGGCACTAGATTGATACAGGGGTCCAACTCTCTCCGAAATGACCCAAAATTGATGCTAATCAGTTGTTCTTGACAAGAACAATTGACTAGCATGCATTTCAGGCTAATTCGAGCCTTGAAGCTGAGCAGGCTAGGGTTTTCTGACTTTTCATAGATCTGAAATTCGGGGGTTTTGGAAAGGATATTAGGGGAATCAAGGGTAAGACAGTAGTAAGGGGAGGTTGAGGACTATGGGGTGTGATTTTGGGGTAATTTGGAGGGGCTAGGGTATTCGATTTGAATCTTAGATTCAAAATTTGAGCAATTGGGCGGGGATTTGGGGAAAACTGATTGGGGATTTAGGATGAGGAGGGGACGAGGATTCTATGGTGTAAAAATGGTGGTGTTTGGAGGTGGTCCGCCGCCGTGAGGCTATTTCCGGCCGGTGGACCACGGCGGAGGCGGTGGAGGTAAGATGGGTCGTCTAGGGTTTCTCGTCTGTGAGGGTGAGAGACAGAATGAAATGAAGTTTTGAGGTTTTTTTTTGGGGGGGGGGG